>NW_022991131.1:0-101774 GCF_902827175.1 Gymnodraco acuticeps
GCATACACTCTAAAAAACAGTGGGTTATTTCATCTACCCAACCATGGGGTTATGAAATGTTTAACCCATTCTGGGTTATTAATATGGTATTGGGTTATTTTTGTGCAACCCAAGTACTGGGTCAAAATATTTTTGTCTACCCAACCATTTGGTTATGAAATGTTTAACTCATTCTGGGTTATTTATATGGTATAGGGCAGGGGCGGCGGGTGCTGTAGCGGCTAGGGAAGGCTAAGCCTTCCCAAATATTTGTGTCACTGCATCCTGGTAAAATACAAATATAGGCTAATGTATAATGTCTGTGTCTTTGACATTAGCGCTGCTAGCCACCCGCTAGCCCTGTACTACGAAGCCAGTTCAACATACCCTGGATATGTTTGAGTAACAAACAAACAAACGAGATCTCGCTAAGCGGTCATACGACGCTGGTTATCAACTCGGTAAATCAAGCCAGGGTTTCTCTCACCAGATCTGACTTTAATTACATTTGACTCGAGTGTTTCGTGAACATAATGTATTGCTTAAAATAATACTTCTGCATACAGTATGTGACACTGTAAGTGTTGCACGGCCAGATATGGCTCTAGAAGCTGACTCAGATAAGGAAATATATGATATATTATAATATTATATGATCGATGATCTGATTGATGATGTAATATGAATGATAAGTGCGACACGTCGGCGTCTTCTCTGCATACGGCAGTTTAAACTGTATTTCCTTTATCCTGTAATATGACTTGAGAGATTTAAACTCTGCACACTGAGTTGATCTCTTTTCTATAGATGCCGGAGGCGGGCAGCGTCAGGTAAAAAAAGTGATTAAGCCTTTCCAAACCTGAGCCTCACGCGCCGGCCAATACCCTATGGTATTGGGTATTGGTTTGCATGAATCGCAACCATTTCACATGTATTAGATTCATTCATGTTGAGATAAACTGAGACAAAGGGATTAGGGTATATCTGATTCCCACTCCAGAGCAGAAGGTGGCGGTATAACCACCAATAAACTGGATACCAACCACAGTCTATGATACCAACTAATGTAAACAGAGACAAAAATCAATCTACTTTTAAATGTTCACGGTTGTAAAGATGTGAAACAACAAACATGGCTTGAACAATAAGGCATGCTACATTATTGACTGCTCTTGGACACTTCCATGGATGTATTAAGAGAACTCTGCCATGGTTTGATTTTGACCGCGATCTGGCGGGAAAGGGTTTCCCCTGCATCCTGTGTGCACTCGCGATATTTGGGCATAACCGTAAACTTAACCATCATCATCGCGAGAGAGGATCATTGAGACAAGAAAGACCGTATGGCGAAAGTTGGAGGAGGTAGCAGAACACATTGTCATCTAACTGTGAAGCTGTTAATAAATGTCATCAACTGCTAGTCCATGAGCGATATTGTGGTAACGTTGATAGTTAATTTGTTATTTAGTGTTATTTTTATCTCACTTAAAAAGCCGAATGAGCCGACAAACATGCTAAAGCTAACGTCGTTAACTAGCTAGTCTGTGTAACTGCCAGTTAGGGAGATGGTTCAAATATAGGATATCAGGATTGAAAACTAAAGGACGGTAGCATTACCCTGGGAAAGTTAAACGGAAAGTGTGCTACCCCAGGCGCTTATATATGTCAGTAATATCAGCCCCTTTTACAAAGGAATGTTGCTGCCGTTATTCGGCTGCGTCACGTAAAGTAGCTGCCAAGCTAGCTGCCATGCGGAGCTAGCTGCCATGCGGAGCTGACTGCCACTGTGGTTTTTCGCTCTGCAGTTAATGTTACGTGACGGATGCCGCTCTGCCAGTGTCGGTAGTCGCACTCTCTGTCTGATAAGGGGACTGATAAGGTTTGGTGTAAAAAAAAGCAGGTTCTCTGTAACTTAACTTTCATTGGTCCTCTCAATTTTTCACAGCAATTTGTGACTGCAAAAGGTTCCTGTGGCTGCTGTCCGTAGTTGGTTAACTAATCTTGCTCTATTGTGGGTTGACCTGTTTCTAGCAGTCACAAAAGTGTATCACTCTATATAAAAATAAAGGCTTTGATATAACCATAAGTCTGCAGATAAAATACAATGCTAATAACCATAGTAAGTGGGGCTCATGTGTGCTAAATACAACAGGTAATACAAATAAATAAATAGGAGAAGCAGACATTTGTCAGTTTTAGTAGCCTCATCAACTGAATAAATTAGCCCCAGAAGTGAGGTTGAAGTCATGCAAATGTACATTTTATGTTTTGTTTTAATTAAGCTCTTTATGTGTTTTTTGTCTCAGATCAATGGACGATGTTGTGTGTGACACGTTGACACAGTGGCAGTTGACAGACGTTATTGATAGATTTAAAGGTAAGAACATGTTTTTTTTTACGTTCACAGCAAGCAGATGGTCTGTATAGCTAGGTAAAGGAATTATTTGAAATGGCATTGACTGCATTGTATTTTATGTTACTGAAAATGCATTTTTATTCCAATAGCTTCCATGTAATTAGCCTCTTATTTTTTGCTGTTCTCCATGGTTTAAATAGATGTCCTTGTTTTTTGTTTTTCAGACGAGGGAATTGACGAGGAGAGTTTTCTTCTTTTAGACGAGGGACCATCAGCCAATTGATTCCAAAAGCTGGCCCCAGGCTTAAGTTCCTCAAAAAATGTAGAGGACTTGTAAGTATAGTTAGATCACTGCAGAATGTGAGAGGCTACACCCCTCCCCCACACACGCATATTCATTCTGAGGATTTGTTCAAATTTGTGAGCAGATGGCATATATTTGCTTTAAATGCAAAAGGCAAATTCCAGGGGATGCCAAGACTCTCTTTCAAACATTTACGTGCAGTACATCATGTAAACCATTCATCAACATATTTCCAATGTAGTGAAACTGGTTGTGGTAGAACATTTTCTTTTATAAGGTCTTATAGAAGACACCTATTAAAGGAGCATGAAAACCAAAGTGATACTCTCGATGATCCCCTTGAAGGTCCAGCCCAGCCTGTTGACATACAGCTTGCTGAAAATGAGCCTGTACAGGGAGATGAGGAAGTTGAGGATGAATGGGATGAACTAGGGCAAGATGACATGACCAACCGGGTAGCCCTTTTTTTAGGCTCATCTGAGGTCTAAACCTTCTGTAATTAGTAAGGATGATCTAAAAAAGGTTAAAGGCGCCATGCATCAATCAGCAGCTCAAATGTGGTGCCTACTTAGGTTGCTGCCGACAATAGGTGACCTGGTCCCCATGCATAGCAAGGAATGGAAACTTCTCCTACTAGTTACTGTTATGTATGGAGTTCATCTTCTCTCCTTCTCTTACTGTTGAAGCAACACTGTACTTAGCTAAAATCCTTGAAGAGCATCACTCTCTCTTCCTGCAGCTCTATCCTCTTCAAACCATTTGCTGCCAAAACACCACTTCATGCTCCATTACCCAAGAGCCATTCAAAAGCTCGGACCCTTGACTCAGTTTTTGGGCTATGAGATTCGAAGCGAAACACAACTTTTTAAACGGGTTAGCCATGTAACATGCAACTTCCGAAACATTTGCAAAAACCATGGCCTTTCGCCATCAGATAGCGCAGTGCTATAATTTGCTGTGTGGAACTGTGTTGAGCCACAATACAGAAGTTGGTCTAGGGCACACTACCTTTCTGGCCAACATTGAGGGAGTTAAAGACAATCGAAAGTGGTCTAACAGGCATTCCCCTTTTCAGTGAATTGTATGAACCAGCCTTGGTTACCTTTAAGGGAACTGCATATCGAGCAGGCATGACTGTATTCCTGTCTTATGACCCAGATGGGGAGCCCCAATTTGGTCTCATAAAGTCCATTTTAGTACTAGACCAAACATCACACACACCAACAATAAAACTTGTTGTACAGAAGTGGGAAACACAATGGTTTGATAGGCATTTCTTTGCATACAGTGTGATTCCCACTCAAGTTTTGGCAGCTGTTGATGTGAGAGAGCTGCTTGATCACCATCCCCTACATGCAGTGAAGTCATTCAGCGAGACTGATGACAGTTTATACATTTCACTGCGCTATAGACTTTTTTAGAAAATCAGCTTACTGCCACCAAGTGTGTGTACAGTAGGTATGACACTTTGTAAATAGCATTTTTACTCGTCAAGTCCATTTTTTCCTGCCATATTTGTTTAGTGGTTAGCTATAAATGCTGCTTAAAAGGTGCCTTTGGACTACAGGGATGATCATGCGATGGAGTACTGGGATGTTTCTGTAAATACTGGGATGGATGTGATAAATTGTACAGTAAGTATTTTTTGTTTAATCTGTCTACATATCGTTGCTGTTGGGCAGAAACCTTGTGTCTCCATATTTAAACTATGTTTTTTATATTTGTAAATGTACTAATTCGTCATAGTGTTGTACAAAAGTAGTTCAAATAGATCTACAAGCTCCCAATGTCAAGAGCTTGTCGATTGGCTATTTCACAATTTTGAAATGTTAAAAATTATAAAAGGAACAATTTTGGACATACACGGTTTCCACCCGACGGCGACGATGTACAGTAGTAGTCACTGTCAGTTAAGAAGTTACATGTTTGTTTTATATCTTTTTCAATTTGCCGCAGATCTGCATGGTCCAAACTTGTCGCATTTGTCATTCACTCGGGTGAAAACTTTGGCGTGGTGCATATCTCTCACACCATGCATACTGTGTGCAGTCTTCTGAGTCCGCTGGTGTGGTACACTGATTTACATTACTGATGCTCATCCGGCAATTCTAGGTGGCTGTCACTGTTTGTTACATTAACCTGGGTTCTGTTTAGATTGAACCTGCTGTGCCACCTACAAGTCCTGATGTCCAACCAACTGCCACAACTCCACCCTCCATGGAGGACCAAACGGCACCTGTCGTACCAGCGATGATACCTCAAACACTACATATATTCCACAATTTGTAAGCTCCACTTTTAAGACTTGGGTTTCACTTTTTTCTTTAATCAACACTAAAGAGTAATAAACGATATCTGTGATGTTGTCCCTTCTTGCAATTTTCTCAGGATATCCGCCAGATTCTCACAGGCTCAACTGAAGGCAAGCTGATCCTGGGGAGCCTTGATGAGGATGTGATCATCCCTTCGCAAAGAAAGTGCCTTGTCCGTATTTTGGTGTCTCACCTCATGGAGAAGTTTGGAGAGAGGTAATTAAAAATAGTGGGTTTTTTTTCTTGTTTTTAGTGAATGTTATGTTAGTTTGAAAAAGGTATATGAATCTTCTTTCAGGGGAAAAGAATAAGACGGGACACTACTTTCAAGTCTGACCTTTACCTAGACCACCAACATAAACATGCACAACACATGTACCAAAACACACGTTCAGTAGTGTTTTTAATTTATTAGGATGCCTATTAGCTGCAGAATATGCTACAGCCATTATACTGGGGTGCAACACATGTTTTAGAAATACTTAAGATCTAATTTGACTCTGCTGGTAATTTAGTTTTTCTGTGTTTGCAGTCCTACCAGTGAGACAAAAAAGGCCTTGGCTGCAGCTTTGATTCATGGGTTTCCCTCCTTGAAGGACGAGTCGGACTCAAGCAGTGGCTTCGTAAGTAATTAACATTTTATTGAGGAATTGATGCTAAAACAGTCAGTTGAACACAATATAACTCATCTCCCAGCACCAGAGTACTGGACTTCTGTGCTGTTTGATGCCCGGTGTTGTCAGACAGACATACAGACAAACCCTGTTCTAGATGGCTCAGCCACATGTTGTCGCCACGCTATCAAAATGTGCCTCATCTCTATTCACCAAAGACTTTCATTTCTTGACAGGGATACTGGTTCACCCCAGGACGGAACCGCCGCCCAGCCACTGGATTCCTCGAAGAGAGGCTTCGGAACGTCAGAAAGAGGATGAGAAAACCGGCCAGGTCACAGAGCACGCAGCAGACACCACCACAAAGTAGTGAAGCTGGCACTCGTAGGACATTCATACCAGGTAATCGTTGGAACTGAATAATTTGTTTAAGCAATACAGACATATAATTTGAGATTGTTAATATCCTTATGTGTACTTTTATAGAATGTACCATATCGGAAGAAAGAGCCATACAGTGTAAAGAATGGCTGAAACACAATTCGCAGCCCCTCAACCAGGTGGAGCAATACATGCAGGATACAGCAGTGTACAGGTCAGTAGGAATGCACTGAGGACACTAGCTGCAGCACTCATTCAATGTCATTTTGCCTATGCATGCACCTCATGGTACTGTAGCACCTCAAGTCATTCAAATCTGAACTACAGACTTCTCAAAACAAACTACTACTAGACCTCTCACACCTATGACCTAACCCCTGCTCATTATGATGCTATAGTGGGATGGCTCAGGGGAGGACAGAGTACAGCAACTTGCAATGGGCCTGGTTTTCAAGGGACCAGTGCCATGTACCTGTCAAAATAAAAGGGCACAACACCAGTGGGAGCTCCATTACTCTCTCCCCCCCCCCCCCATAATCGGCACAAACATGGGGATGAATGCATTTTACTATTATGCTACCAAAATGTGGAACACCCTACCACCAGCCATCAAGAAAGTGCAACTCCTTACCCTCCAAAACTGCCATACAAGAGCACCTGTCTGCAACTGCCCTCAGGGCTTTTTGTGATATCCTTTTAACATTCTTGTACTGCTGTACTTTCTGCAAACTATCAAACAGGGCCAAGTCTTTAAGGGAAAACGGGTGGGACATTCAAGGGATCCGCCAAGAGTTCCCACATCTATTCACTCCAGGCATGGTAAGTTAGGAAGGAGTATATGTTTACATATGATGTGGATGCATTGTTTATAACAATCTTTTATCAGTATGTCAGCTGCCACATTGAATTTTCTTTTTCAATTTTTCATTTAGATTGCACAGGACTTTCAGATCCTACATGGAGAGGCTGCGCCTAAGCTCTTCGAAACCTGGCTACCTTTGTTTAAAGACAAGATCCTGCACCTGGCGAGACGGGAAGGGAAACTTATCTCGTCGCTTGATGGATTAACACCCGGTAATACATTGTTATATTGTACAGCAGACTTTATTTTGCTACTAAATGACCAATTCACAGATATGCCATGCCACATATTGATACCTATAAAATTGTCTTCCTACAGATTGTTTGGGGGAACTTGCTCTGAGCCAGTTACCAACACTGCTTCCACCAACTGTCTACAGGGTTGGCCGAAAAGTGTTCCGGTACACTATCGAGGAGTCTAAGTTGGCCTTCATTGATCATAAGCCTGTAAGTCCCTCTGCATATCTAAAGGGAAATGTTATTCTTTAATCACTTGAACCCAGCATCCATATTCTTGGGGGGGTGGCGGGGACATTAGCCAAACATGGCAGCTAGATCGGCTATTTTTGGCGAAGAGATTTGGTGAAGATGGAAAACAGTGGTCTAAAGTACAGAGCCAACCCAGGTCCAGTTTAAGTGGTTAATAATGTGCCTGACTGCCTGTTATTCCTGGGCTCAAGAATAATTCAAAACATTGTTTCTGAATATGCATTGTATCAGCCACTGCCAAATCTTGCTTACTCTTTGCTTTTGCACAATCTTTTACTTTGTTTAATTTATCTTGTCTTTTGTTCTTTATTTCTTTCTCAGGTTGGAACAAACTTGGTGGAGTACCTCCATGAGGCGAAGGTGTCAAGACCTTACCCATATGTCCTGTCCCTGGGAAACGATATTTGGCACACCTCTCAGGCGTTCGTTATTCTTGATGGGGAGGCGTTGGAACAAAACACATTGCTTCAGGCAGTAGATGTCTGTTTCAAGGTATTCTATATCTTTGACATCGACTACACAAAGCAGTGTGAAGCTGTATGGAAATTCCTCCAAAATGCAGTGTACGAAATCAAGGGAGGAGAGGAGTCAAAACCTGCTACGTCCTTGCGTGCAGCAATACTTGCTTGCAAGTAGACTTGTGGTCTTGATCCTTTTATTTTCTTCTGCTGGTCCTCCTGTTCTATTCTCTCTCTTCTGCTGCTTGGCTCAGAGTAGGGTTCTATCTGGTTAAATTAAATATTGCTGGATTTGTGAAGTGTGTGTGTGTGTTATGTTCAAAATACTACCTAATGCTCAAAGTATTTTATGAGCAAGTTGTGTGCTAAAAAAAGAGCTAAATGGTGGAAGCATAAATTGTTAAAATGTTTATTTGCACATCTTAGTTTCCTGTAGTTCGGATCACCTAAAGGAGCAGTACATTGTTGTGATCATGTTGGAGGATTTTCTTTGTAACGTTTACATAGCCAGTATATGAACCAGTCATTTCTGAAAAAACGTATGTTGCTATTAGTGGTTCTCAAACCAGAGCTTGTAGATCTGCTAATGTGTGTTGTTTACAGGCTGTACTGTACATGCATAAATGTTAAGTTTTGTTTAAAGAAAGTTTTGCACTTTATTGTGAACTGAATATGTTTGCACTTTATTGAACTGTCAATTGTTATAACAATAAAATGAATATTTTTCTAAGATTCCAACATTGTTTAAAAGTGTTTATTGCATATTATATTATTTGCATGACCAAATATAGGATGCATTTTAAAAGGGTTTGTAATTTAAATGTTTAAGAGACATGGGTATTGCATTAAAAACATGACGATAATAACTTGTAGAATTAACCCATCGCAGCTATTATGACCCAGCATTTGGGTGTAATATTTAACCCAATTCATGGTAGAATTAACCCAGGGCTGTAAATAATTTGACCCAGCATTTGGATTAAATGTATAACCCATCTGCTGGGTTAAAATACGCAACCCATTTCGTTGGGTCAAATTAACTACTGCTGGGTTGGTCCAATATTGATCCTGGCGTTGGGTTAAAAACGACCCAAATTGGGTTGTTTTTAACCCAGCATTTTTTAGTGAGTATAGACCTGGTTGCATGGTCTGCTGGGTTGCTGTCTGTGGAGACATAGTGCCACTGGTCGGGGTGCGTGGATTGTCTGATGCGAGTCACTCGATTTGAAACATACACATAAAACCTTCTTTTGGGCTTGTAGATGTACCCAAGCACAATATCGTTGTCCGTGAAGAACTTGACTGCATCCACATCCAAATCGATCTCATCTATGATTAACTCGTATAGTTCAACAGCCAGTACAACTCCACACAGCTCGAGACGTGGAATGGTGTGAGCAGGCTCAGCTTGTTCATTTTCCAACATCTTCCGCATGAACTCAATGTAGTGACTTTGTATTTTTGGCTTTTTCTCAAGAGTTCTCCGAAGTGAGCAGACACGCTTCATAGCTTGCTCTCTGTTACTAGGAAGACGCTTACTGGGAGAGCGGAATGGCAATGGTGCCACCCAGCTGTTTCTATCATCTTGGTAAACCTGTTCATCCATGGATAGGGCTGGCTTGTCATCATCCTTGGACCTTTCAAAGACTGAACACCCTAGGCTATCTGTACCAACAGTGAGTCCTGTGTCTTTCCCACAGACAGAAGAGATTGGCCTATGTTGTGTCATGCCACTGTAGTCTTCCTTCACCAGAATACTGTTTGCACATGGACTAAGAAAGGATGTGCGACCGTTGTTCAACACGTTTGTTTTGTAGACGTTGACACCCGCTGGTTTGAGGACTGTTCCCAAACAGGCTTCCCCGACTATGACCCATCCTAGGTCAAGTCGCTGCGCATAAGGAGCAATGTGAGGCCTGTTGATTTGCTCGCGCACCTTGTGCACCCTTAAGATGTCTCTTCCTAAGAGCAGGAGGATTGGAGCGTCTGGGTCCACAGCTGAAATCTTGTCAGCAACTGGCAGTAGGTGGGGGTGATGGCGAGCAACGTCTTGGGAGGCAATTTCCATCCTATCATCCGGCATCAGGTCACACTCGATTAAGGTGGGGAGAAGAAACTGTCATTTTTCATCCAAAGACTCTATCATGAAGTTACTAGCTCTCCTACCTGAAGTCTCTGTTGTTCCCGAACAGGTTTTCAGCGTGTATGGAGACGAGATGGCCTTGACTTGAAGAGATCGAAGAACTCTGTCTTTTCTAGAGACCTGTTACTTTGCTCATCAAGCACTGCATACATCTTGATAGCTGTTTCCTTTTTCCCTGCAGGATATGCCTTGACCAAACAGATCTTTGAGCATGAACGTGGGCTGTCAGCATTTCCGCACACCTCTGTACACTTTGAGGTGACTGAAGAAGTGACTGAAGAAGATACACTCTCGCTTTGTTCATGGCTCTCCTCTTTATCAATCATAAAACTCTCTGTGGTCGAGGGAGGAGGACCTGGATGCAAGGCTGCAATGTGTTTTTCACTGTTGCACTCAAAGCACTTCACTGTCGCTTTGCAGTCTCTTGCTATGTGTCGGGTCGACCCACAACATCTGTAGCATATGCGGTTATCTCTCAGGTATACTTTTCTCTCTTCTATAGACTTGCATCTGAAGCTTCGGCACTTCTTGAGTGGGTGTGGCTTCTTATGTATCGGACACTGACGCTCTGGGTCATCAACTTTCTTCTCAGCAGGACCAGCTTGATTGTCCGAGGTGTCTGTAGGAACATCTGTTTTGTGCACACTCACTGAGGTTTTGTTGCTGTACTTCTCAGGCTTCTCCGCTTTGGAAGGAGCTTGACTGCTTGAGGTGGTGAAAGTGAAGCATGGATCATTTCTGATCTTCGCCTGACGTTGTACAAATGAAAAGAAGACAGAGAAAGGGGGAAATGCCACTACTTGGTCCTCCTTATAATTGGATCCATGAGCTATCCATCTTTCTTGAAGGTTAAAGGGGAGCTTCTCTACTATTGGGTTTACTCCACGAGTCGTATACCAGCGGCCCACCTGCAGCAGAGTACGTGGTTCTCAGGTCCTGCCATCATGTCTCATGCCAATGCAGAGGAGACACTCGAGTAAAGTCTTTTCACCCTCGTGAAGACTGAAGCCGATGCAGAGATACGGCCTGATGTGACGGCTCTGGTCACTAAAGCCTCCGGATCCCAGTTGGGTTCTCAACGCTTCGAGCGATTCTCAAGCTGGAGAACTCTCTTTGGGACTACAGCCAGACTCGTCAATGTTGCCACATCCTTCCATGCAGAGAATGCAGAACACATGGGCTGGAAGTGTTTCAAAGAAGCGTTCACTAGTAAGTAAGCTTTCACAGGCTAAAGACGTCATAATTCGCTCCGTCCAGTACGACGCCTTTAATGACGAGCTCAAATGTCTTGAAAAGGGAAAGACACCCCCCAAGCAAAGCCTACTCAAGAAGCTCAACCCTGTTCTTTCCGAAGAAACCTACGGAAAGGACTGAGTATGTTGAAGCCTAAGGCTTGTTTTTAGAGTATGTTGTATTGGTAGTGGTACAATGGTATGATACCAAGCGGGGAGTGTGTTGCCTTTCTTGGAAGATGAATATTAGTTTCAAAGTGAAACTGTTCAATATACATCATTAAGGTTGATTTGCATTGTTTATACTGCCCCCCTGTGTTCGTTTGTGGTGCCTAGGATGTGTGCATGTAATAGGGAATTTCTTCAGTTGACGTCACAACATGCAGCCGACTCCCGGTGCTGCAGAGTTCCTTTATTATTACGCTTTTGCTTTGGATACTATTGATCTTTTCACAATGAGAATCGTACAGTAAACATCAAGAAAAGCCAAAACCTTGTGATTATTGGAGGATTCAAGTTGTTAGCTACCTGTCTAGCTTTGCATAGCCGCACACTGCGAGGGCAGAACAACAGATACCCATTAAATAATAATAATATAATATACCCATACAATTTTCATCAACCGTTAGTGCCAAAGCAGTAGGCTATAATATATGAATTACTGCTGTAGACTACAACCACTACTTGTTTAGCTAGCTCCCGGTGTAACGAGATCACGTCTTAAGGGTCAACAATGGATAGCTTTGTTCATTATTCTCGCGTCCAGGAGAGACGCTTTTAAAAGTAAGGAGACCAATGGAGTCTCTGAGAAGGTTCAAATGGGTAATTTAATTAAAATGGCGCGGTAATGTTACAAGCAGAAGATGGTTCAGAGAGAGAGGCTGCAGCCTCCTCTCGCAGTGGCCGCCGTGCAGAAGAGGCTCTCCACACATTCGTCTTTCCCGCTTGGTGGCTGTTTGCTCCTCCTCTCTGGAGGCTGTGGTGACTTCCCCCTCGTTCGTGTCCGATATCGCGTTAAAAAGAGACACTTTACATTCATTGCTTACTTCCACAAGCCTTTTCTCCTCCTTATCTCTTTCATAACTTTAAATACCGCATTTAAAATCTGATGAACTCAGTGTACATCTGACCGGGTGACGACATTTCCTATTGACGCAGCAACCACTGTAAGTTATATTCTTGTTTAATTAGACTTCTCTGTTTCATTTATTCTGCTCTGTATAATTGTTCTGTAGTTATTGTAGCTAAAACGGCTAAATCGCTTTTGAGAGATTTTAAATCTCAGATCTGCTCAGGCGAAACCTGCTTCACAGGTCTCAGCTCTCAATCCTGCATTATAATATAGGCAGGGCCAGTCTATTGTCGCCCATCAGCTGTAGATAGTTAACTAATTAGAGGGGCGTGCTCCTACAGCTGTGAGAACTCAGCAATCAGGCGTCCATTTTAGGTAGCTCTTTCCTGGAGCGTCAGCTTAAGCGTCAGACAGCCGAAGACTGACAAAGACATTGGAGTCCTACGGGAGTAAGACTGACAAAGACATTGGAGTCCTACGGGAGTCACGAGGGAGGCAAAGAGGAGGCAAATCCTACTCTGATTGAGCTGGTGTCTTATTTCTCTTTTCTTTAGTTTTCTAGCCCCTCATGCTATAATCATGTGTATTTTCTCCATTCCTGTTCATGTGTCTTCTCGCAATTATCACTGGCCCCGTGTATCTCCTAATCGCTATAACCGGCCTGCTCTCGTCTATCCCACGTGCTCCACTGATATCCAACATCTAGTTTCAGGTGGCCTGTGGAATTGCCAGTCAGCTGTTCCTAAGGCTGACTTCATCTCTAGCTACGCCTCCCTGCAATCTCTGGATTTCCTTGCTCTCACTGAGACCTGGATTACTCCATTCAACACATCCACCCCAGCAGCTCTCTCCACTGCATATGTCTTCTCCCATACACCCAGACCAACTGGCAGAGGAGGTGGCACTGGTCTCCTGCTCTCTCCCAAATGGAGCTTTTCCCTCTTCAAACTACCTAACTTCACTCCTTCCACCTTTGAATTCCATGCCGTCACAGTCACCCATCCTATACAGTTAACCATTGTTGTTCTCTACCGTCCACCAGGCGCCGTGGGGGAATTATTGGAGGAATTCTTGGAGGAATTAGATAATCTCCTCTCACACATCCCTGAAACTGGCCCTCCCGCTGTACTTCTCGGAGACTTCAACCTCCAGACGGGGAAGATAGACGAACTAACATCCCTGTTAACCGCCTTTGCTTTCTCACTGTCTCCGTCCCCACCGACTCATAAAGCTGGCAATGTCCTTGATCTCATATTCTCAAGGAACTGCGCTACTTCTAACCTCTCTGTAAACCCGCTCCACACATCCGATCACTTCTTCATTTCATTCTCTCTATCCCTTTCCAAACATAACAAACTAATCTCTTCTCATCCTGCACTTGTCCGCCGTAACCTTCGTTCCCTCTCCCCCTCTACCTTTGCCTCGTCGGTGCTCTCAGCCCTCCCTTCCTCTGACTCGTTCCAACTCCTGCCTTCAAACTCTGCTGCAGAATCTCTCCTCTCTACTCTCTCATCCACTCTGGACTCTCTCTGTCCTCTCACATCTCGGCAGGCTCGTCAGTCCCCTCCTGCTCCCTGGCTAAATGATGCGCTGCGTGCTAATAGAACCTTCCTTAGGGCAGCAGAGCGGAAACGGTGGAAATCCAAACACCGTGACGACCTCCTAACCTATCAGGCTCTCCTCTCCTCTTTCTCTGCTTCGATCTCTCAGGCAAAAAGCACTTTCTTTCAAGATAAGATCCAATCTTCCTATTCCAATCCTAAAAAACTATTCTCCATCTTCTCCACCCTCTTGGACCCTCCAAAAGCCCCTCCCCCCTCCTCACTTCTGTCAAGCGACTTTGTTACCCACTTTGAAAAAAAGGTTGATGATATTCGCTCTTCTTTTTCTGACTCACCTTTACTCACCGCTGGGTCACCAGACCTTCCTTCCACCAACACACTAACCTCCTTTTCCCCTCTCTCTCCAAGTGAGGTTCTTACCCTCATTACCTCTGCCCGCCCTACCACCTGTCCTCTGGACCCCATCCCTTCAAACCTCCTTCAGACTATCGCTCCTGATATTCTACCGTTTCTCACCCATTTCATCAACACTTCTCTAACTTCTGGTCACTTTCCAAACAGTCTCAAGGAGGCAAGAGTAAACCCTCTCCTAAAGAAACCCACTCTCAACCCGTCTGATGTTATAAACTACAGGCTTGTCTCTCTCCTCCCATTCCTGTCTAAATCACTTGAACGCGCTGTCTTTAAACAACTCTCCTGTTATCTCAATCAGAACAACCTTCTGGATCCGAACCAGTCTGGTTTCAAGGCAGGTCACTCCACAGAAACTGCTCTCATTGCTGTCACGGAAGAACTGCACACTGCCAAAACTGCATCCCTCTCCTCTGTCATCATCCTGTTGGACCTGTCTGCTGCATTTGACACGGTGAATCGTCAGATCCTCCTTCGCACTCTCAAAAAACTTGGCGTTTCAGGCTCTGCACTTTCCCTCCTCACCTCATACCTGAAAGACCGTACCTACAGGGTGACTTGGAGAGGGTCCGAATCCGACCCTTGTCAATTAACTACAGGGGTCCCTCAGGGCTCTGTTCTTGGTCCCCTCCTCTTCTCCCTGTACACAAACTCGCTCGGATCAGTCATTAGCCCGCATGGTTTTTCTTACCACTGCTACGCTGACGACACCCAATTAATTCTGTCCTTTCCCCGCTCAGAGACCCAGGTCGTTGCACGCATCTCTGCTTGTCTAGCTGACATCTCTCAGTGGATGTCTGCTCACCACCTCAAGCTCAACCTTGACAAGACTGAGCTGCTCTTCCTTCCGGGAAAAGATTGTCCCACTCTTGACCTAACAATCAACATCGGCACCTCAGTTGTTTCCCCGACTCAGACTGCAAGGAATCTGGGTGTGACCCTAGATAACAACCTGTCCTTCACTGCAAACATCGCTGCTACAACCCGTTGCTGCAGATACACGCTTTACAACATCAGGAAGATACGTCCCCAGCTGACACAGAAAGCGACTCAGGTTCTGGTCCAGGCTCTCGTCATCTCACGCCTAGACTACTGCAACTCCCTCCTGGCTGGTCTACCTGCATGTGCCATCCGACCTCTGCAACTCATCCAGAATGCAGCGACTCGTCTGGTCTTCAACCTTCCTAAATTTTCCCACACCACGCCGCTCTTCCGCTGCCTTCACTGGCTTCCGGTAACTGCTAGAATCCACTTCAAGACACTGGTACTTGCTTACCATGCTGCGAATGGATCTGGCCCTTCGTACATCCAGGACATAGTTAAACCGTACACCCCAGCGCGTGCACTACGCTCTGCATCAGCCAAACGACTCGCTGCACCCTCGCTGCGAGGGGGACCCAAGTTCCCATCAGCAAAAACACGTGGGTTTGCTATCCTGGCTCCAAGATGGTGGAATGAGCTCCCCATTGACATTAGGACGGCAGATAGCTTGCACATCTTCCGGCGCAAACTGAAAACTCATCTCTTTCGACTCCACTTCGAGCGA
Organism: Gymnodraco acuticeps; assembly: GCF_902827175.1. Lineage (NCBI taxonomy): Eukaryota > Metazoa > Chordata > Actinopteri > Perciformes > Bathydraconidae > Gymnodraco > Gymnodraco acuticeps. The sequence continues at coordinate 15,721 of NW_022991131.1, forward strand.
TAGAACTATTAACGAAGCACTTTTATACTAATAAAGGACTGGCTTATCTAAAGCCAGTTGAGTAGCACTTGAAATGTTTGGCTCTATGAAACCTGATGTACTTATATGATTCTGTTTTCTTCAAGTTTGTATTTTGTTGGTCGAACGCACTTATTGTAAGTCGCTTTGGATAAAAGCGTCAGCTAAATGCAATGTAATGTAATGTAATTATTCAGGTTTACATTAACTCTGGATAATAACACGGGAGAAATGAGCGGAAGCGCTCTCCCTCTCTCCCCCTCTCTCCTTAGAGCATGATCAATCGGTAGAGAGTGAGTATCGTCCGATATCGGGCCAGTGTTACAGTGACACAAGATGTGTGAACATTTATTTAGTTTCCTATCCATGTGGACATGATTTAAGTGGGGGGGGGGGGAGATTTTTTTATTTAAGTGAGACTCTTTTCTTTTCTGACTATATGGGTATTTGACTTTATATTAAATACATAACAATAAGAGTGCAGACCATCTAATACACTTCACTCTGAATCCAGAACAATACAACTGCAGGAGTTTGGATACAGCGAGATGTGTGCATGCATTTGGGCAGAATCCAGCAGAGTGGATCGTGCTGTTCATCCTATGTAATCTATATGTAAAGACACAAGTCTAAATATTTAAGATAAAGCTGTGAAACAATCTCAATAATTGGCAGCAACAATGTAAGGTTTTTTTTATGCATAAAAGGATACATGTTGAGATAGGAAGTTCTAATATCTTAAGAGAAGAGCTTGAATATTAAAAAATAAAAATACAAACTCTTTTGGCTCCTTCCTGTCTGGGTCTTTCTTGGCTTTGCTATCTTCTAGCTCTATTCAGGTTTTTGGAGTTTTTTTCTAACTCTATCCCTGATCATTTTCAGAGCCAGAAGGCTCTATGCGGACTATCTTCTGGTTCTCCTCTGGATCCATCCACTATCTCTTGTCTCTGTCCAGTCAATTACACTTGTGTTACTGGAGCAGGTAAAGCATACAACAGATACTTTCAGCATTATCGGAGCACGCAGTGGAAGCTTGGATGAAACACAGCGGACTTCTAAACAATGAACACCCGCAACTTGGAAGAAATAAAGTTGGGTTTTATGCGTTCTAATATTGCAATGCAAACCCATGATGTAATGACAGTAATTCAGAATAATTGAGTCATTGAATGCTCATTTCAGTCGATTTAATCAAACAAAACACAAACATATTGGACATGGCCTCAAGAATGTAACCTCTTCACATTCTGTTGAAATAGTCAATTACTAGCCTTATCTCACACATTGCTGTTTTGAATCTCTAATATGTGGATGACAGTTGAACTGCATGATGTAACATGTAACATCTGCTGGAAAGAAGACGCTCCATTGGCATTGTTCAATGTTTAGACAACAAAAACAGAGTGAAGCTCTCATTTCATCAACAATCTTTGAGTACAGACACCGTCCTGCAGAGAGCACACAGCCCAACAGCACGTTGTTGGTCTAGCATCACTTTACAAAACGTTTGCATTAAGACACTAAGACTAGCTGGTCCCTTGTAAAGGTGAGTCCACCTTAAATGAGCAGTGGGTGATCAGCAGGTGAAAGGCAGGACACGGGAACTTGGTCCTGAGGAGATGTAACGATTATTAAACAAGAAATACTCTCAAGGGGTCGAAGAAATGAACATTTGTGATTATTAGAGAATCGGTTGCAGGTGGGTGAAAACAGGCTTAGGGAGTAACGTATTACATGTAACGGCATTAGGATACAAAATAGACTAATGTATTCCCTTACCAACACACTTGGTCTTTTTAAACGATTACGCCATTTAAATCTTTTGTCACAAACTTTGCAGATCTATTTTTCCTCTCCTGTGTGGATTCTCATGTGTCTCTTTAAATGTCCACTATGTGAAAAAGCTTTCTTACAGACTGAGCAGGTGAATGGTTTCTCTCCTGTGTGGATTAGCATGTGTCTCTTTAAATCTCCACTCTGTGAAAAAGCTTTCTTACAGACTGAGCAGCTGTGTAGCATCTCTCCTGTGTGGATTCTCATGTGTGTCTTTAAACTTCCACTCTGTGAAAAAGCTTTCTTACAGACTGAGCAGCTGAATGGTTTATCTCCCGTGTGGATTCTCATGTGTGTCTTTAAACTTCCACTCTCTGAAAAAGCTTTCTTACAGATTGTACAGCTGAATGGTTTCTCTCCTGTGTGGACACTCATGTGTTCCTTTAAACTTTCACTATGTGAAAAAGCTTTCTTACAAACTGTACAGGTGAATGGTTTCTCTCCTGTGTGGATTATCATGTGTCGCTTTAAACTTCCACTCTCTGAAAAAGCTTTCTTACAGATTGTACAGCTGAATGGTTTCTCTCCTGTGTGGATTATCATGTGTCCCTTTAAACTTCCACTCTCTGAAAAAGCTTTCTTACAGACTGAGCAGCTGAATGGTTTCTTTGCAGCACTACGTTGTGGATCACTGACAGATTCATGTCTATTTTTCAGTGAGTTTGAGCCTGAGGCAGGTTCTCTGGTCTCTTTCCAATCAGCACTGTCTTCAGTGTCAGGTTCAGAAGAGTCTTCAGTGTCAGGTTCAGAAGAGTCTTCAGTGTCAGGTTCAGAAGAGTCTCCAGTGTCAGGTTCAGAAGAGTCTCTAGTGTCAGGTTCAGAAGAGTGTTCAGTGTGGTCCTCAGTCTTTGGTTGTAAACTGCTCTCTGGATCTGAGTTCCTGGCTGGTTCTGGTCCTCCACAGTCATCTCCATCAGCTTCTGTTTCCATGTGTTCAGTTTGTCTTTGATGAGGCTGAGAGGACTGAGGTTTCTCTTCATCATCTTCACTCTTCACAGGGTCAGGAGTGAAAGTGGACTTGGTGATATCAGCCTCCTCCAGCTCCTGAAGCTGCTCTCCTTCCTGTTCCTGCTTAATGTGTGGGGGGGGCTCTGGGTCCTCCTGGTCCAGACTGGTGCTCCACTCCTGCTGGTCAGGGAGAAGCTCTCCTTTAACCACCACCAGCTGCTGGACGTCTGCAGGAAACAGGAAACACAGTCAGAACAAACTGTTAAGTGTTATCATTCAAAATCTCATCACCATTACAATGGGAGACATTCTGCAGCCCTAATGAATGCCTTTGTTTTTATATTTTCACACTATCTTTCTTAGTCCCACCTATTGTGTATTTCTGTTGGCTCAAGTCACCTCATGTAGCCCAGCCCCTTTCCACTTCCAGTTCAAAATGTAAAAGGTTTTTTTCTTCTGGCGTAGCACTAGCCGCAATGTTAACACTGAATTGTATTTGGGATCGTTACCAGATACACTACGCCTACAGTATAGAATGAAAATACTGTTACAAATTAAAATCCTGCATTCAAACCTTATTTAAGTAAAAGTATGCAAGTATTAACAGAACATTTGACGGCACCTTCTTATGTAACAGTAATGATGGTGCAGTAAAATGTTCCCTGTCAGTGTTTAATTTATGTTGTTTCTTGATTATTTTGTATGTTGCATTTTACTGCTGTACATTCTTCATTGCATTTTTTGTATTTAGCTGACGCTTTTATCCAAAGCGACTTACAATAAGTACATTCGACTAGGAAGACACAACCTTGAAGAAAACAGAATCATAAAGTACATCAGGTTTCATAGAGCCAAACATTTCAAGTGCTACTCAACTGGCTTTAGATAAGCCAGTCCTTTATTAGTATATAAGTGCTTTGTTAATAAATCTATCGCTCGAAGTGGAGTCGAAAGAGATGAGTTTTCAGTTTGCGCCGGAAGATGTACAAGCTATCTGCTGTCCTGATGTCAATGGGGAGCTCATTCCACCATCTTGGAGCCAGGATAGCAAACCCACGTGTTTTTGCTGATGGGAACTTGGGTCCCCCTCGCAGCGAGGGCGCAGCGAGTCGTTTGGCTGATGCAGAGCGTAGTGCACGCGCTGGGGTGTACGGTTTAACCATGTCGTGGATGTAGGAAGGGCCAGATCCATTCGCAGCATGGTAAGCAAGTACCAGTGTCTTGAAGTGGATTATAGCAGTTACCGGAAGCCAGTGAAGGGAGCGGAGGAGCGGAGTGGTGTGGGAAAATGTAGGAAGGTTGAAGACCAGACGAGCCGCTGCATTCTGGATGAGCTGCAGAGGTCGGATGGCACATGCAGGTAGACCAGCCAGGAGGGAGTTGCAGTAGTCTAGGCGTGAGATGACGAGAGCCTGGACCAGAACCTGCGTCGCTTTCTGTGTCAGCTGGGGACGTATCTTCCTGATGTTGTAAAGCGTGTATCTGCAGCAACGGGTTGTAGCAGCTATGTTTGCAGTGAAGGACAGGTTGTTATCTAGAGTCACACCCAGATTCCTTGCAGTCTGAGTCGGGGAAACAACTGAGGTGCCGATGTTGATTGTTAGGTCAAGAGTGGGACAATCTTTTCCCGGAAGGAAGAGCAGCTCAGTCTTGTCAAGGTTGAGCTTGAGGTGATGAGCAGACATCCACTGAGAGATGTCAGCTAGACAAGCAGAGATGCGTGCGACGACCTGGGTCTCTGAGCGGGGAAAGGACAGAATTAATTGGGTGTCGTCAGCGTAGCAGTGGTATGAAAAACCATGCGGGCTAATGACTGATCCGAGCGAGTTTGTGTACAGGGAGAAGAGGAGGGGACCAAGAACAGAGCCCTGAGGGACCCCTGTAGTTAATTGACAAGGGTCGGACTCAGACCCTCTCCAAGTCACCCTGTAGGTACGGTCTTTCAGATATGAGGTGAGGAGGGAAAGTGCAGAGCCTGAAACTCCAATTTTTTTGAGAGTGCGAAGGAGGATCTGATGATTCACCGTGTTGAATGCAGCAGACAGGTCCAACAGGATGATGACAGAGGAGAGGGATGCAGTTTTGGCAGTGTGCAGTTCCTCAGTGACAGCAATGAGAGCAGTTTCTGTGGAGTGACCTGCCTTGAAACCAGACTGGTGCGGATCCAGAACGTTGTTCTGATGGAGATAACAGGAGAGTTGTTTAAAGACAGCGCGTTCAAGTGATTTAGACAGGAACGGGAGGAGAGAGACAGGCCTGTAGTTTATAACATCAGACGGGTTGAGAGTGGGTTTCTTTAGGAGAGGGTTTACTCTTGCCTCCTTGAGACTGTTTGGAAAGTGACCAGAAGTTAGAGAAGTGTTGATGAAATGGGTGAGAAACGGTAGAATATCAGGAGCGATAGTCTGAAGGAGGTTTGAAGGGATAGGGTCCAGATGACAGGTGGTAGGGCGGGCAGAGGTAATGAGGTTAAGAACCTCACTTGGAGAGAGAGGGGAAAAGGAGGTTAGTGTGTTGGTGAAAGGAGGGTCTGGTGACCCAGTGGTGAGTAAAGGTGAGTCAGAAAAAAAAGAGCGAATATCATCAACCTTTTTTTCAAAGTGGGTAACAAAGTCGCTTGACAGAAGTGAGGAGGGGGAGGGGCTTTTGGGGGGGTCCAAGAGGGTGGAGAAGATGGAAAATAGTTTTTTAGGATTGGAATAGGAAGATTGGATCTTATCTTGAAAGAAAGTGCTTTTTGCCTGAGAGATCGAAGCAGAGAAAGAGGAGAGGAGAGCTTGATAGGTTAGGAGGTCGTCACAGGGTTTGGATTTCCACCGTTTCCGCTCTGCTGCTACATGTTCAAAGTTGCGATTGTATAAATGATTATAGATGAGGGAACCTGCTAAATGTTCAAATATGTGTGTTTTTTATATACAGTACCAGTCAAAAGTTTGGACACCTTCTCATTCAATGTTTTTTGTTTATTTTAATTTGTTTCTACTTTGTAGATTAACACTGAAGACATCAAAACTATGAAAGAACACATATGGAATTATCTAGTTAACAAAAAAGTGTTCAAGAAAATCAAAGAAAATCAAGAAAATTATTTTTATTTTAGATTCTTCAAAGTAGCCCCTTTTGCCTTGATGACAGCTTTGCTCACTCTTGGCTTCTCTCAGTCAGCTTCATGAGGTCGTCACCTGGAATGGTTTTCTATTAACACGTGTGCCTTGTCAAGAGTCAATGTGTGGAATGACTTGCCTTCTGAATGTGTTTGAGACCATCAGTTGTGTTGTGCAGAGGTAGAGATAGTGCACAGTGGAAAGCCCTATTTTACTGCTGTTGTAATCCATATTATAGCAAGAACGACTCAACTCAGTAAAGAGAAGCGACTGTCCATCATCACTTTAAGAAATGAAGGCCAGGCGATCCGGAAAATGTCAAGAACTTTGAATGTATCCTCAAGTGCAGTCGCAAAAACCATGGAACGCTATGATGAGACTGGCTCTCATGAGGACCCCCCGGGAAAGGAAGAGCAAGAGTTACCTCTGCTCAGAGGATAAACACATCAGAGTTACCAGGCTCAGAAACCGCAAATCAAAGCACCTCAGATTAGAGCCCACATAAATGATCACAGAGCTCAAGTAGCAGACAATCTCAACATCTACTGTTCAGAGGAGACTGCGTGAATCAGGCCTTCAAGGTCCAATTGCTGCAAAGATCCACTACTGAGGATGAACAACAAGAAGAAGAGAGTTGTTTGGACCAAGAAACACAAGGATTGGACATTAGACAGTGGAAATCTGTACTTTGGTCTGATGGGTCCAAATGAGAGATTTTTGGTTCCAACCTCCGTGTCTTTGTGAGACGCAGAGAAGGTGAGCGGATGGTTTCTGCATGAGTGGTTCCCACCGTGAAGCATGGAGGAGGGGGTGAGATGGTCGGGGGGGGGGCTTTACTGGTGTCACTGTTGGTGATCTATTCAGAGTTCAAGGCACCCTTAACCAGCATGGCTACCACAGCATTCTGCAGTAGCCAGCAAAATATAAATCATATTCTTTCAACACTTTTTTGTTAACTAGATAATTCTAGTTAAAGGTGGGGTAGGTAAGTTTGAGAAACCGGCTCGAGATACACTTGTTATATTCCATGGAATGCTCTTAACATCCCGATAGCAATGAATATCTTAAGTGCTTTGTCAAAAAGTCCATAAATAAATATTATCTGTGGAAGCCGTAGTACTGTAAAAAGCACGACCAATCATCTGAGCCGGCTAAAGTAACTGGATGGCCTACCTGCCTGTCAGCCTTCCATCTGTGCACAAACTTAGCTCGTGCCCTCATTGGTCATGTACGCGTCCGTGTGTGTTGGAGGAGGGGCTCTGTAAGGAAGTGGCAGATTTTTTCCGGTTGTGTATTTTCAAATTCTAGCGCACTCGAGCTGGTTTCTCCAAAATTACCTACACCACTTTTAATGTGTTCTTTTATAGTTTTGATGTCTTCAGTATAAATCTAGAAAGTAGAACCAATTTAAATAAATAAAGAACTTTGAAAGAGAAGATGTGTCCAAAGTTTTGACTGCGACTAATACTAGTGTGTATCTCTCTCAAAATATATATATTCTGTGTGTGTATATATATATATATATATATATATATATATATATATATATATTAGGGCTGTCAGTCGATTAAAATAGTTAATCGCGATTAATCGCACATTTTTTATCTGTTCTAAATGTACCTTAGAGGAATATTTTTAAAGTTTTGAATACTCTTATCAACATATGAGTGGACAAATATGCTGTATGCTAATGTTTATTATCATTTGAACAATGACAAATATTCTCATGAATATTAAACACAACAACCTCTGAACATTACAAATATTTGCCTCAATTCAACCTGGAACCTCTCATTCAATAATACAATACAAATTGGGTGTGTGTGTGTGTGTGTGTGTGTGTGTGTGTGTGTGTGTGTGTGTGTGTGTGTGTGTGTGTGTTTGTGTGTGTGTGTTTGTGTGTGTGTGTGATGGATCGTTGGAGCTATGTGCAACTCAAGGCATATGCTCTAACGGGAGCTGCCTGGACGCTGCAATCATGTTGCGCACACTATCCGTGCTGAGTGTGCTGACTTTTCGTACAATGTCCCACTGTCTGGCTGCCTGCATAAAGTCAAGTGCTCGGCGCAGTTGTGGCGAAATGTTTTCATTTAAACAGCTCCTTGTATCCGTTAGCGCAGCTAGCTAGCACCAGATGCTAACAACAACAATGCACGTAAGGTCTCTCTCTCGCTCGGGCCACACATACACACACCCTCCCGATCCTCCCAATAGCCAGTCGGTGCCTGCCGGTGAGCGTGGAAGTGTGGTCTGCCACAAGCGGGCGGCAGGAGCGGGGCTGTCAGCATCAGCTTGTAGATGGTATTTTAAACTCGATGCACTCTGAAACTACGGGGCAGCATAGGAACAAAAATACACATGCGTTAATCGCGTTAAAATAATTAGTGGCGTTAATTTTTTTTTGCATTAACGCGTTATTAACGCGTTAAATTGACAGCCCTAATATATATATATTAGTGCTGTCAAAATTATCGCGTTAACGGCGGTAATTAATTTTTTGAATTAATTGCGTTAAAATATTTAACGCATTTAACGCATGTGCAGAATGGCCCGCCCCATACGTGCCACCAGTGGCAGCGCCAGGGTATGGCTGGGGTAGGCTACACCCATACCAAGAAATGGCTTAGCCCCACCATGAAAAATGATGTTAAAGTAAGCTAAATAAAGTCTGCCAACTCGCGGAGTAAATTGCACAGACAGCAGTTAGTAAGATTGATTTCAGTAGCCACGGTTTTGAAAACTTTTGTCACGTAGTGATCGTCTTCTCAATAGAACATCTTTGATAACGGCGTGGTGTTGTTGCAGGAAGTCCCGACGGAGAATACTTTTGCTGTAGTACAGGGGTGCACATAACTGGTACGCAGGTTATGTGCTTAATCTGAAATGCATACCGTCACTTGTGTCACAAAGCGCATTTGCGTACCGACGTACTTGTGAAGCTTTTCCAGAAGGCGGTTAGATCACCGGACGACAGAGTCGGTCTCCGTGTGCACAGACAGGGCTGCTGTTAACGTCGGTCTGTATCTGCTGCGGAGGGAGACTTCCCCCCTTCACTGGAGAACTGCGCTAAAACAGCTGATCACAACGTTCACACTCTGTGGTCACAAAGTACTCCACTAGCCGCCCCCCCCCCCCCTCTGTCGACTTTCCTGAAGTACTCCCCCGTTGATAGAAATCAACACGTAATGAATTAAGACCCCACGGTTTGATGATTGATAGGTGTGTGGGTTGTCTTTAATTTTGACACGCAGAAAAATGTTATAATAAACATAGATACTGTATGTTAAATGGATATATCCGCCTTCTTTCATTTATCTTTCCATTCCCACAACAATATGCATAAATAAATGGCATATTTTGGATGGTGATTAATGATGATTAATTAATTTTTAAGCTGTGATTAATCTGATTAAAATTTGTAATCGTTTGACAGCCCTAATATATATATATATATATATATATATATATATATATATATATATATATATATATATATATATATAAATATATATATAAATACACAGAATATATTATAAATACATGTTGGCAATAATTGATTGATTGAAGAGATTTTACATTAATTTATATTGTTTTAATTACTTAATGACCTTTGTACTAGTTCCCCTAATCTTTATCAAGTAACATTTTAGATGCGTTTAATTTATTATTGAACATATTTATTAGGGATGCTCCGATCGCCAATTTTGGGGCCGATCGCCGGAATCAGCATCGGCCGATACCGATCCGATCGGGTGGGCGGGGCCTATGGGGATCTTTCAATTCAATTCAATTCAAAGGGGGCTTTATTGGCATGAAAGTTAAATTAAACAATGTTGCCAAAGCATCACAATACAAAATAATTAATAACATCAACATACATTTCAAATGTTTACATATTATTGATGATATATATATATATACAGTGATACAATTACATTTCAACGTGTGTGTGTGTGTGTGTGTGTGTGTGTGTCATTCACTGTCCCTCAGGTTGTGGCATGTGTATACATATTGGGCATTAAGATGTGCCTTGTCTCCTTCTCCTAGGAGTACTCTCAGTCTTGAGAGGTCATCGACCTCCTTGAAACCTGGGATTACAGAGTTCAACTTGTTCCACTAAACGCTCCTTACTTCGTTGAATGTTTGGCACTTCAGGAGGAAGTGCATCTCTGTCTCAGTCTCACCTGTCGTACAGTGACCACATATTCTGTTCTCTTTTGGTTGCCAGGATCTTTTGAGTCTTCCTGTTTCAATAGCCAGTTTGTGGTCACTGAGCCTGTACTTGGTTAGGATCTGTCTCTGCTTTCTATCTCTGACAGTAGAGAGATATTCTGCCAGCTCATACTCTCTGTTTAGAGCCAGGTAACATTCTAATCTACTTTGGCTTTTAGTTTCTTCTTCCCAATGTTGTAAATAGTTGTCTTTACATTGTGTTATAATGCGTTTGACTGTGATTGGTGTTTGGAGAGCAGTGTTGTTGAGAGACTGGTCAGAGTGGCTCTGAGAGGGGGCAGCTAGCCTCAGCACCAGCTGACATAGGGTACTCTTCTCTGGGCTTAGCTCTTGGCTTTGGAGGGCTTTGGAGTGGAGGGTGTCTCGGGGCTGGATCTAGATGGTTAAATAATGTTAGTGCTCTCTTTTGAGTGTTAATGATCAGTGGGTATCTGCCTAATTCTGCTCTACATGCATTTGATCTCATTTGGTCATATTTAAATCCGTACATTAAATGACATATTATTCAATATATTTATTTTGGTAGGTTTGCTCTTCCGAAATACATTTTAATTATTATAATAAAGTACATGTGTCTAATAATACTTAAATACTTTTACTTAAATAACATATGAATGCAGTACTTTAACTGGTAATGGAGTATTTTCAGTGTGGTGTTTGTACTTTTACTTCAGGATCTGCTACCTGCAGCAAGTGCTGATAAAGGGTCTAAAGTGTTATTAATGTGATGATAAAGTGCTACTGAAGAGTGTAAAGTGTTAATTAAGGGTAAAGGGAACATAGATATATATATATAAACACTAGAAGACTCACCCGCGCTGCTGGCCAATGGAGACCGACGTTGCCACTTGGCCGCCATCTTGCTACAGGCAGTTATCTCATTCATAACATTATGGTTTACTATTTAAATAACCATAGCTTGCTCAATTTTCAACCAATTTTCAAACGGTTTGGTTTTTTATAAACATCAAAGATGTAGTTATGATACTGCATACTTATAATCATGGACTTTCTTATGAAAATAACATTAAGCAGATAAAGCAATAGCTATACACACACACAAGGTATTTCTATTAAATATTTACCGGTGTATATATTTCCATTTATTTGTATTATATTGTTAATATTTAAAATAAATTATAAAATTAAAATATATTTATATTTTATATATACAAATCGGTCTCATGTTACCACTCTGTAAGCCAAGAGTTGTTAATTTAGCAATGCCTTAGCTTGAAGAACAGGGACACAACTAATGACAATAGCATATGTTGGTATATTATTTAACTGTATTCGGATTACTTTCAGAGCCATGTAACTGATTACATTTACAAAGTAACCCTCCCAACCCTGGTCATATTTAAATCAGTAGGCCTACATTAAATGTCATATTATTAAATGTATGTATTTTTATAAATATATTTATTTTGGTAGGTTTGCTCTTCCGAAAAACATTTTAATTATTATAATAAAGTACATGTGTCTAATAATACTTAAATACTTGTACTTAAATAAGATATGAATGCAGTACTTTAACTTGTAATGGAGTATTTTCACAGTGTGGTGTTTGTACTTTACTTCAGGATCTGCTACCTGCAGCAAGTGCTGATAAAGGGTCTAAAGTGTTATTAATGTGATAATAAAGTGCTACTGAAGAGTGTAAAGTGTTAATGAAGGGTAAAGGGAACAGACCTGCTCTGTGTATCCGAAGCTGAGGCTGTAAAACAGCGTCCAGTAGCTTCTGGAGTCTCTTGTTCTCCTCTTTGGAAAGAAACAGCTCCTCCTCGAGCTCTGCTATTGTTTGTTCAAACAGAGCAAATATCTCTTCATTAGCAGCAGTGAGTCGCTGCTTCTTCAACGACAGCAGCATTTGGACTTTACTCATGTTTCCTAGATCACCTTTCCCTGCAGACTCCGTTAAACACACCGTTTCTCTCTGCATCAAACTCTCAATCTGACTAGTGTTGCTAACGTGTTTCCAGCTAGCATGCTAAGCTAGCTCCTATAGTCCGAGGTAAACGCTCCAGAAAAAAGATCACACAGTCCATTCGGAGGTTTATCCAGACACACAGATGATATATCAGTAGAGCTGGAGCTCACACACACTTTCTCAGGAACACAGAGAGAGAATCGTAGCGAGGAGACGCCACGAGGATCCAGGTTCTTCTTGTTCTTCTTCTACTTCTCTCGGGTTTTGGCGGATTGCAAACAGCTTTAAGGTGCATACCGCCACCTACTGTACAAGAGAGTGTATCACCATATCATCCTATCACCACTTGTGGAATTATACCATTGTGTTGTTTACGTTGTTTTAAATTCTTCCAATCAATCCTGTTCCACTCAAATACTCAAGAATGGCCTTCCTGCCTCTCTTACCCCCTCACCTTCTGTTCCCAGTGTCCCCATCAGGCTCCACTCCCTTCCTGGTAGCTCTTACCCCCTCACCTTCTGTTCCCAGTGTCTCCATCAGGCTCCACTCCCTTCCTGGTAGCTCTGACCCCCTTTTAAATGTTACACATCTTTCTGACATTATTCGTGTAACACAACTTTTAAATCTGATTCTTACATTTAGAGATATTAAACATTGTTCAGACCTTGTTAAAGAGGTCTTCTTCAGATGTTAACATTAACTAGAGTGCGTGATGTCACAGCTAGAGGGTAAGAAATCTTGAAATTTGCCTTCATATTTTTTTTAAACTGCCATGATTCCCAAACCCTACATTCCTGAGACATAACTTTTCATGACAAACGTAGGAAAACATCTCGTAGCTTGAAAAAAGACAAATAATTAAGCAATAATAATTAAACAAAATGCCTCTTGAGGGCATGAAGTGACAACAACTTTCTACATTAATATTTTAATAGTAAAACAATAAAAGCAATGAATGATAACACTTTACTTTATTCAACATAAAAACAAATGAACCTTAATAAGATATGGATATTAAGAAGGCCTTCAAAAGTGATACTGATGTATTGATGAAAGGCCGGCATTTTTTACGTTTGCTTACCGAAAAATGTAGAATCTCGCAAATATACAAAAAACAACCTAGTATAGTATTTGGAATATATGCAAAAAAAATACTTTAGTCTGTCAGAAATATGAAAAACAACATATATGTCCAAGAAATATGTTGAAAATATGTAAAAACAAAAACGACAAAAAAACACGTTTGGTTCTTTGATCAAATATTTCCTCAACAGAATCATAAAGCTGGACTGAGTTTGATTAAGGGGAGGTTATCCTTTAACTTAAGTAAATAAGTTCTGAACTAAGTTTCTCTATAACATGTGATGACTATGATCTGAAAATATCTAAAAGGGAAATGTGTCTCGTAAGCAAAGCAATCAGTGCTGGGTCCCTTTAACCAATAGTATAGTACCAACAGTGAATCACATTGTGTATTCATACCAGTAAGTAATGACGTAGTGTGGGTCCAAAAATAATCACTTGCACTTTCATTATGTTGCTACATTCCCACAGGTATGTTGATGTGTTCGTGGAGCTTAAACAGCTTTTCATTGGTTAATAAAGGTCTTGTAGAGCTGTAGTTGGAAGAGCAGATCTCTTGACAGCTGACAGATGAATACAGATGAAGAAGCCAGGATATTACTGCAGGCAGGAACTTGTTTCTGTACAACAAATCAGATTTAGATCTACAATCACTGAAGTGTCTCTGTAGTATGGAGTCCCGCTGCCCTCTGGTGGCTGACAGAGGAAGTGCAGAATGCATTTCCTTTTATTTCCCTCTCATTTGTTTACCTGCCAAATCCAGAACTGGAAACACATTAAACATCATAATGTCGGTATTCAGCGTGAGAAAAACATAGTGTGCAACATTGTATTCAACACAACCTTGTATCTTATTCCTGTAGGAATATTTGTTGTTGATCAACTTTTCATTATCAACTATTTTCTACCAGCAGAAATGCCTGACAAAGAGGATTTGCAGTCTTCCCTTGGTTGGTTTTGAACTCGGGTATTTGGACTGTTGGTAAAACAAGCTGTATAGTATTTCACATTTGAAGCTCAGGGAAATTGCAAAAGGCGTTTTAAACTATTTTCTGAAATGCTATAAACAAAAATGTTTAATCGAGGGAGAAGCCTGTGAGTAATTGGTAATAAATCATTACTCCTAGAAGTCCAGTCAGTGTTGGTGGACTTTTCCAAAGCCTCTGAGAAACCAAAAGACCTGTGATGATTTTCTTTTGGCACTAGAAAATGTTGTGGCCGTTTGTCTGACTGAATGCTGACGTTACGTGTTTACTCAGTAGGGTTTTTGTCAGCAGTTCACATCAGAAACAATTCAGAGATAATTCCCCCGGGGGCTTTTCTGACAACACACTCTCACTCCATAATCGTCCAGGAGCGACGTTTGGTCAGAGTCCGTGGCGTGCAGTTGTGACGCTCCTAGGCTCCTTCAGCTTCATAAAGGGACGCAAATAGCTTTCAACTGATTGCAATGTATTCCCATCTGCGGCGGGAGTTGACGCTCATGGAAGCACGGCATTTATTTGTGTCAGCTGCCCTTAAAGGCAATGTGAGCGTCCATTCTCATTGGATAACGGAGAATTGTACACCCGGAAGTAAGTATTCCCCTTACTGTCGATTGATTTTACAGTGATATCTGCACTACTCATCGACCAAAAAACACCAAATTATCCTTGTTAATTACACAACATTGATTGGTTTAAATTGTGTGCAATGCTTTTGTATTTTTCCCCTTCGATTCGGAGAAACAAATATTTTTTCGGAGTAAAGGATGGCAGAAGACACTACACTACCCAGAATCCCCAGCTATCGTTTGGACTACACCACGTGCTCTATTTGACAAACCCCGTTTTTTTTCACCATTCATTCCAATGGCTGGCGTCTATGTCACGTGATTTTCAAATTTCTCCCTGCAGAAAAAAAAAACATGGCCGAACTTTTATTCTCGGTGGAAAATGCCTATTTTAAAGTTAGTTTGGCGATTAAAATGCGTTTTGATGCGAGAAATATGAGTTGTTATTTCAGATTATGTGTGCAGTGGATGTACATGATCTTTCGTTTGCTAGTTATTATGAAGATTATTTCAGGAAATTGCGTACATAGAACGTTTTAATTGTTACCAAGGTGGTTGCTAGGGACGCTGCTATCGATATTATTTCTGTTATGTTGTGGTTATCTTTATTGCTACCCCCTTCCCCGTCAATGTATTTATAGAGCCCTGATGAGAAGACTTCTAGACAAACATGAGGAACTGAAAACGTGACGTGGATCATAAATATTCATTACTCGTTATTCTCTACTAATAGTTAATTAAAGACTGTATATAATGACTATTTTACACATCCCTTTCAAGATTTCAAGATTTTCTAAGTTTCATTGACATATCATATAGGCCACATAACTATGGTGTAGTTATGCATTGAATGAAAAACGTGGGTCGCAGGTTCCTCAATAGTGCATTACAAGACATCTATCAATATTTTTGCATACCTCCAGCAATGTTAACTATGTTGAAGCACTTATTTTAACTGATATTATACATAATGTATTATACTCTTATAAGATGTAGATATTTCATCTCCGGCCTTGTCAGGTATTGAACAATCAATAAATAAAGAACACATAATTGTTAAATATAAAACACAGAATTTGTGTGATTATACTAAATGATTTACAAATAAACACCACTGCATATTTACAACTCTTACACATGCTGATGTAACGCAAATGTTCCAACTTGGGATCAATAAAGTATGTCTTATCTTAAGCTGATCGATGGCTACTGCCATATTTGCAAAATGTGCCTCTGAACCTTGACAAGTGCATGTTTCAGGCTTATCAATTAATGTAATGTTATCAATTAACAACAGGGGTCACAAACATAAGACCAGCTGTTAAATAAAGCTCTTCTGACCTTAGCTGGCATGTGTGTATATATATATTAATGTTGCCCATTATGGGCACAAGCCATTTTCACCCATTTATTAATTATATGTTTTAAATTTGAGTGTTTCCTATCCCCTAAACCTCCAGGGATGTACACAGTTTAATACTGGCAACTTCTTATTATGGGAAATACGAAAACGTATTTTAAAACTACAACTCCCAGTAGAGACGTGCCATAGATAGAGAACATGTTGCAAAACAGAATAGCCAGCATGTGTAGTTCTGGGGACGGGGTGGGGGAGGGGGGGACGCGGTGGACCCGTTCAAATCCAGTTTTAGACAGTCTGCCGTGGTTCCATCCCATTTCAAGTGCTGTTCGAGGCTTGGCGTAACCCTCGGAGCACACTCTCCAATCACAGAGCTTGAGGACTATCACGGGGTTTGTCAAACAGAGCACATGGTGTAGTCCAAACGATAGCTGGGGATTCTGGGTAGTGTAGTGTCTTCTGCCATTCTTTAAAATATTTGTTTCTCCGAATCGAAGGGGAAAAATACAAAAGCATTGCACACAATTTAAACCAATCAATGTTGTGTAATTAACAAGGATAATCTGGTGTTTTTTAGTCAATGAGTAGTGCAGATATCACCGTAAAATCAATCGACAGTAAGGGGAATACTTACTTCCAGGTGTACAATTCTCCGTTATCCAATGAGAATGGACGCTCACATTGCCTTTAAGGGCAGCCGACAAAAACGAATGCCGTGCTTCCATGAGCGTCAAATTACATTACATTACATTACATTGCATTTAGCTGACGCTTTTATCCAAAGCGACTTACAATAAGTACATTCGACCAGGAAGACACAACCTTGAAGAAAACAGAATCATATAAGTACATCAGGTTTCATAGAGCCAAACATTTCAAGTGCTACTCAACTGGCTTTAGATAAGCCAGTCCTTTATTTGTATATAAGTGCTTTGTTAATAGTTCTATCGCTCGAAGTGGAGTCGAAAGAGATCAGTTTTCAGTCTGCGCCGGAAGATGTGCAAGCTATCTGCTGTCCTGATGTCAATGGGGAGCTCATTCCACCATCTTGGAGCCAGGATAGCAAACCCACATGTTTTTGCTGATGGGAACTTGGGTCCCCCTCGCTGCGAGTGCGCAGCGAGTCGTTTGGCTGATGCAGAGCGTAGTGCACGCGCTGGGGTGTACGGTTTAACCATGTCCTGGATATACGAAGGGCCAGATCCATTCGCAGCATGGTAACTGTAAGAGAATATTTTCATCTGATCTGTTTATAGAGTTTCTTATTGTTTTATAGAATCTGTGATACTGCAAACATCTGCTTGTAGTCACTCAAAGACTCCTGTGTAGGTTGAGGCTTGTCTGGATCTCTTTGAGACAAGTAGACTATTGTCTCACATCTGCTACTAATTAGGTATACGCGGGCTTTCTGGGAGCCCGCCTCTCCTCGTGTTGGTTAGATGTTTTGTGTCTTTTGGTTCAGAGATTACCTTGGTGGAGCACAAGGACAGTGTGAAACTAGGATGATTTCCCGGCCGTATGTAATTGTCTGTCTCTCAATAAATATCAGTGTATTGACAGGTGAATCCAGTTTCCCTCATTTGATGATGCGCTCAACATTGCTGCAAAGAAGTTTTAACTTCACAGTAAGCAAGTACCAGTGTCTTGAAGTGGATTCTAGCAGTTACCGGAAGCCAGTGAAGGCAGCGGAGGAGCGGCGTGGTGTGGGAGAATTTAGGAAGGTTGAAGACCAGACGAGCCGCTGCATTCTGGATGAGCTGCAGAGGTCGGATGGCACATGCAGGTAGACCAGCCAGGAGGGAGTTGCAGTAGTCTAGGCGTGAGATGACAAGAGCCTGGACCAGAACCTGCGTCGCTTTCTGTGTCAGCTGGGGACGTATCTTCCTGATGTTGTAAAGCGTGTATCTGCAGCAACGGGTTGTAGCAGCGATGTTTGCAGTGAAGGACAGGTTGTTATCTAGGGTCACACCCAGTTATCTAGGCCCACACCAAATCCCGCCGCGGATGGGAATACATTGCAATCAGTTGAAAGCTATTTGCGTCCCTTTATGAAGCTGAAGGAGACTAGGAGCGTCACAACTGCACGCCACGGACACTGACCAAACGTCGCTCCTGGACGATTATGGAGTGATAGTGTGTTGGTTAATCGCGTTAAAATAATTAGTGGCGTTCATTTTTTTATTAATGCGTTATTAATGCGTTATTAACACGTTATTAACGCGTTATTAACACGTTATTAACACGTTATTAACGCGTTATTAACGTGTTAACTTGACAGCCCTACTAATTATATTTAAAAACATTTTAGAAGGCCTCACGAAATATTTTAATGTACATTTAAATTTAAATGTGAAGGGATGTGTGTAATGTGGTGATTATTATTCACCCACGGATCTATGGGTTACTTTATTCCGAGTTTGCTTGCTTTTCTCTTTGGAAGTCATGACATAACGGCATTGTGATGCACGGTTCGGCTGCATTGAATATTACATATCTGCCGTAGTTTGCTATTTATAGAGCCCTTATGAGAAGACTTCTAGACAAACAGGAACAACTGCAGCCGAAACTGAATATGTGACGATATATCAGCAATCAAACAAAATATTAAATTTCTCTTCACAATATAAGTCTCCTTGCAGTATCAATACTAATTCGGCTGACTTTTATATTTGATCCAATCGGTATATTGGTATATTTACACCATAACGGTGCACAGATGATAGAAAGGGACACCTGGTGGTTAAAGCACGTTATTGAAATGTATTATTTTTATTATTAGATATTAATAGGAGACACAGACAGACAAACTAATAAGGATGTATTTAAACATTAAAGAATACTTTAGGTTACGGTCTTATTTTGAATAAGAAAAAAGCTTTGGGGGTATAAATATTAAGCCTGACAAAGTACTAATATATTGCTTTCCTGCAATGTTAACTACTGTATGTTTAAGCACTTATTTTAACTGATATTATACATATGTATTATGTAAGGGATAATGTGCAGCGACATGGTCATTATGATAATCAAAATCAAAAAGCTCCTCAAAAACACTATCGAAGCAGTTCCTGCCGTTGTTACGTTAGTTCAAACGGTAACAACTGTCATAGTCTGCTCCATCATTCACCAGTACTTTTCCATTCACCTGTCTCACCTGTTTTTCACACCCACTCGTTAGCTCACTCTCTTTCTCTTCTGCACCCATTAGCTTCTGCCAGTATTTAAACCCGCACCTTTCACACACTCTTTGCCAGATTGTACTTTGCCTCATGCTTGTCTTTCCCGCGTTTGAAACTAGATTGCCTACCCGGTTCCAACCCTGCCTGTCCTCGATCTGCCTGCTCTGCCTGTTCCCTGATCCTGCCTGTCCCTCGACTATCCTGTCTGGCCTGTTATCCGACCCTGCCTGTATCTACGCTGACCTTTGGCTTACTCCCTGACTCTCTGCCTGTCCCTGACTCACCTTCTTCCCGCTGTCCTCCGGTGCGTTAAACTGCTCGGTTGATATTTCTCAGATCCAGTGGAATCTCCAATAAAGTTTATTACCAATTATCCTTGGTTTCTTGAGTGCTGCATTTGGGTTCTCCTTAAGATTGTGACAACAACGGACTATTTTTACTTAGCTGATGCATGTCAATTTAAATCAATACATACAACTATTTTTTAAATCAATAAAATCATTTTCTAAATCCATAAAAGCATTTCAATGAATATTGGGAGTCATGACGTTACTTTGTTGAGAATGTGGCCATGTAATAAGCGGGATAATGTGCAGCGACTTGGTCATTATGGGGAAAAGACCACTGACAGGCTGATCAGGAGCCCGTCGCGAAGCGGAGGGATCTAGATCAGCCTTACATTATCCCTTACATTCCTCCAGAGTGAGGAAATACTCTGTTATATTTTGGGAGAACTAGAGAAAAGGGGAGAAAATGGAGAAATTGTATCCCAAAATAGTGTCTCATAATGCAGGTACAGTCCCCTGACAACTGCCCTTACATTCCTCCAGAGTCAGGAAATACTCTGTTATATTTTGGGAGAACCAGAGAAAAGGGTGAAAATGGATAAATTATATCCGAAAATAGTGCCTCATAATGCAGGTAGGTCTCCTCACATTTCTCCAGAGTCAGAAAAAGTCCAAGTTAACTTTTAGAAGAACCATAGAAAAGGGGTGAAAATCGATACAATGTATTCGAAAATAGTGCTTTATATGCGGGTAGTGTCTGCCCAAACTCCCCTCACATTCCTCCAGAGTCAGAAAAAGTATAAGTTAACTTTTAGAAGAACCATAGAAAAGGGGTGAAAATTGATAAAATGTATCCAAAAATAGTGTCTCTTAAGGTGGGTAGAGTCCCCTGACAACTCCCCTCACATTCCTCCAGAGTCAGAAAAAGTCTAAGTTAACTTTTGGAAGAACCATAGAAAAGGGTAAAAATGGATAAAATGTATCCGAAAATATTGCCTTATTATTCCGTGACAACTCCCCTTGAATTGCTCCAGAGACCAGTTCAAAAACTTAAAGTTTTGTAAGAACCATGATTGGGGGTCCTCCAGGCAACAATTGTATCCGATCCAAAGTGCTCATGCAGCGGATGCATTCCTCCATGATTTCCCCATCATGTGAAATAGCCAATTTTTTTCTAAGTGCTCTCAAAAACCGGGTTTCTGATTTCGTGCAGATGGTAGCTTGGAAAAGATGAATTAATTTTCGGACAGAGGAAGGGAGGTCTCGATTCCCCTCTCCGTTGTAAAATGCAACGGGGGAGTGCAAATGTCTCCGGGGCTTCCGCCGGAAGCACAGAAGACTTGAGCTTTTGTGAGCCCCTCCTCCGTGGGCACTTAGCCGTTTTTTCGAGAATTTCGAATAACCTCCATAACCTTGCACCGTGAGACCCCGGGCCCCCGGACTTAAGCACTCCACCACGGACTAAACACAGATGTTCACACCCTCCAGAACCTCATGCCCCTGGAAACACTTAAAGGTGGTGGATTTTGTGGTGCTGTACTGTCCGCACACCAGCATCAATATTCGGCCTTCTTCACAGCAGCACCACCCACCCTCCTGTGGAGGATGTTATCATGCCCCTGGTTACACTTAAAGGTGGTGGATTTTGTGGTGCTGTACTGTCTGCACACCAGTATCAATATTCGGCCTTCTTCACAGCACCACCCATCTCTCCCTGACATGTGCAAACAGGCTATGTCAGACTTCCATGAAATAGACCGGGAAAATCACCCATTTGTAGCCCCTCACAGAGCCCCAAACGACGGACTAAGCAGCTCCAGCATATATCTCTAACATGCGCACTTCCATAACATCGCACACCGTGAGACCCCGGGCCCCCGGACTTAAGCACTCCCCCAGGGACTAAACCCAGATGTTCACACCCTACAGAACCTCATGCCCCTGGAAACACTTTGCTGTGATCTACCCTCCGCCCATCAGCATCCATATTCGGCATTCTTCAAGGCACCACCCCCCCACCCCGTGCTGGAGGTTCACACTTTAACTGTTTTGTCATATTTCATCCAAGTAAGACCTTAGTGCCCCTTAGTGCCCCTGGTACACCATGTGGTTAAACGAGAGCTCCGTAATGTACTGCACAACATCACATGGGTAAAATGAGCTTCGTGTTGCCCTGCAAAATCACATTTGGTGTATTTCCAAAAAGCTGTGACACCTATATCCGTCATGTCCTGTCAAATAGCATTTTGTGTTTATTTCCATCATTCAGGCAAATACACATATCTTTGTCCGCTCCAGGAGCTTCAAAGTGCAGACCCCTGAGCCCTGTCAAATATTATTATTTCGACCGCCAAGCACCGGCATGTGGACCCGGGGAGGAGGCCCTCCGATGGCGGTTCAAATGTTCTGATAGCACAGCTGACGGCTGGACACTAGCCGTAGAGGAACACCAGGACAGGACCAGGCAGTTCACTCTTTACAGACATGCATATATGGTAGTTATGCAGGATCAAACAGGTAGCCTGTGATGAAGTAGGGTCAACCCTATATCTTGGTAGCCGTTTCTCAGGCTTCCTCTCCGGAATCGAACCCTGATTCCCCGTTACCCATGGTCACCATGGTAGGCACAGAAAGTACCATCGAAAGTTGATAGGGCAGACATTCGAATGAGACGTCACCGCGACGAAGGCCAGCGATCGGCTCGAGGTTATCTAGAGTCACCAAAGCGCCCGGGGCGCCCCGGAGAGCACCCCGCCTTGGGTTGTGGGTCTGATAAATGCACGCATCCCCGAAGGTCAGCGTTCGTTGGCATGTATTAGCTCTAGAATTGCCACAGTTATCCAAGTAATGTTAGAGCGATCAAAGGAACCATAACTGATTTAATGAGCCATTCGCAGTTTCACTGTACCGGCCGTGTGTACTTAGACTTGCATTGCTTAATCTTTGAGAAAAGCATATGCTACTGGCAGGATCAACCAGGTAGCCTGTGATGAAGTAGGGTCGACCCTATATCATGTGAAGCCACCGAACACTGGTCCCCGGGGGAACCGGTGCCCGGAGCAAGGCCAATTGCTAAATGCCGCAGCCGACGAAGGCCGCTATGCAAAAGTGGAGGGTTCGAGAAACTACATTGTTTGCCGGGCGCACCGCGACGGAGGTGGGGAGGTTCCAGCCCGGAACCTCCGTCCCGCTGCGGGGCCCGTGGTGGGACCCCTGAGTCAGACGGTTCGTCTCGGTCACGCTTCATATCGGGTGGCCCGGGAGGGAAGAGACATGCAGGGTTACCCCCACGCAGCACACCCTCCCGGCGATCAGAGTCGAACCCACAGTGCGGAGGAACCAACAGCCAAAGCACCGGCACGTGGACCGGGGGAGAAGGCCCTCCGATGGCGGGTCACGTTTGCCATTCGATCAGTGAGAAATCAGGAAAAAGTCTGACTTAACTTTTTGGAGAACCAGAGAAAAGGGGTGAAAATGGAAAAAAGTACCCCAAAATAGTGTTCCATAAGGCGGGTAGAGTCCCCTGACAACTCTCCTCACATTCCTCCAGAGTCAGAAAAAGTCTAAGTTAACTTTTGGAAGAACCAGAGAAAAGGGGTGAAAATGGAAACAAAAGTACACCAAAATAGTGTTCCATAAGGCGGGTAGAGTCCCCTGACAACTCCCCTCACATTCCTCCAGAGTCAGAAAAAGTCTAAGTTAACTTTTAGAAGAACCATATAAAAGGGGTGAAAATGTATACAATGTATCCAAAAATAGTGTCTCTTAAGGCGGGTAGAGTCCTGTGACAACTCCCCTCACATTCCTCCAGAGTCAGGAAAAGTCTAAGTTACATTTTAGAAGAACCAGAGAAAAGGGGTGAAAATGGAAAAAATGTATCCGAAAATAGTGTCTCTTAAGGCGGGTAGAGTCCCCTGACAACTCCCCTCACATTCCTCCAGAGTCAAAAAAAGTCTAAGTTAACATTTAGAAGAACCATAGAAAAGGGGTGAAAATGGATAAAATGTATCCGAAAATAGTGTCTCTTAAGGCGGGTAGAGTCCCCTGACAACTTCCCTCACATTCCTCCAGAGTCAGAAAAAGTCTAAGTTAACTTTTAGAAGAACCATAGAAAAGGGGTGAACATGGATACAATGTATTCGAAAATAGTGCTTCATATGCGGTTAGTGTCTGCCCAAACTCCCCTCACATTCCTCCAGAGTCAGAAAAAGTATAAGTTAACTTTTAGAAGAACCATAGAAAAGGGGTGAAAATTGATCAAATGTATCCGAAAATAGTGTCTCTTAAGGTGGGTAGAGTCCCCTGACAACTCCCCTCACATTCCTCCAGAGTCAGAAAAAGTCTAAGTTAACTTTTGGAAGAACCATAGAAAAGGGTGAAAATGGATAAAATGTATCCGAAAATAGTGCCTCATTATTCCGTGACAACTCCCCTTGAATTCCTCCAGAGACCAGTTCAAAAACTTAAAGTTTTGTAAGAACCATGATTGGGGGTCCTCCAGGCAACAATTGTATCCGATCCAAAGTGCTCATGTAGCACATGCATTCCTCCATGATTTCCCCATCATGTGAAATAGCCAATTTTTTTCTAAGTGCTCTCAAAAACCGGGTTTCCGATTTCGTGCAGATGGTAGCATGGAAAAGATGAATGTATTTTTTGGACGGGGGAAGGGAGGTCTCGATTCCCCTCTCCGTTGTAAAATGCAACGGGGGAGTGCAAATGTCTCCGGGGCTTCCGCCGGAAGCGCCGAAGATTTGAGCTTTTTGCAGCCCCTCCTCCTCCGTGAGCTCTTAGCAATTTTTTCGAGAATTTATAAACTTCATTTTTGATTATTTTAAGATATAATTGACCGTTTTCTTTACTTTGTTTTGCTTTCCACGGGTGGGCGCGCATGGCAGGCCGCCTATGAGCTCCCAAATTCGGCCTGGGACTTCCGGGAATTGTGAGCTAAGCTCCATAAACTGACAAAGTCACCCAGAAATGTCATTTTAATAGCCCAAAAATATATAATACAAATACATTTAAATAGTAAAAGGTACAATTGTGCTCCTAATTACCCGCAATTTGATTTATATAGCCCCATCATAGTGAATAAAAATCATTTTCATGGGAAAAAGTGTTAAAATGCCTGATTAATATGTTTGTAATGCTGGCAGCAGTCACTGCTGTAAGCAGGGTCCCACAGGCACACAGGCAGAGATCCAGGGAGATGCACATTGCTTTCTTACCCAGGAATGAGTGTGTAAAAGCTGGGTAAAGGTGCTGTGAATACAGGGAGAGAGGTGGAGCAGCAGCAGCCGCAGCAGCAGGATGTGACCAAGGGAGCTCCTTCCAGCACCTCGCTCTCCCACCACCCAGAGGACAGGCTGCTTCACAGCACTATGTAACCCGGGAAAGAAGCTTGAAACCTGTCCATTTCATCCACATTTGACTCGAGAAATGTACAGGAATCTGTCCATTTAATCCACATTTGACTCGTGAAATGTACAGCAGAGTCACTGCTGTAAGCAGGGTCCCACAGGCACACAGGCAGAGATCCAAGGCAGAGATCCAGGGTGATGCACATTAATTTCTTACCCAGGAATGAGTGTGTGTGAAAGCTTGGTAAAAGTGCTGTGAATACCGGGAGAGAGGAGGAGCAGCAGCAGCAGCAGCAGGATGTGACCCGAGCTCCTTCCAGCACCTCGCTCTCCCACCCAGAGGAGAGGCTGCTTCACAGCACTATTTAACCCGGGAAAGAAGCTTGAAACCTGTCAATTTCATCCACATTTGACTCGAGAAATGTACAGGAACCTGTCCATTTAATCCACATTTGACTCGTGAAATGTACAGCAGAGTCACTGCTGTAAGCAGAGTCCCACAGGCACACAGGCAGAGATCCAGGGTCATGCACATGGGTCAGAAAAAGTCTAAGTTAACTTTTGGTAGAACCAGAGAAAAGGGGTGAAATTGTATCCCAAAATAGTGTCTCTTAAGGCGGGTAGAGTATGGGGTGACATATACAGATGAAGCACTCCAGATCAGACTCACATGGGTGTGTCCCAGTCAAAAGCCTAGTGGACCCCAGTGGCTGGGGGTGTTGCCAAATTGCTAGAGGGCGTTGCCCAATTTCCCCATTTGTTCAATTACAGGATTTAACCATGAGATGGCGCTTCATTCACAAAATGCACAAAGACAACTGGGTGTTGTATAACTTAGTCTGTTTGCAATGTTTGCAGCTCTGCAGTTGTGTTTGCTGAATACTGTAGCATTTAATCACTTATTTGTTACTGTATGGTTTTCACAAGCTACTATAATGAAAAAACATCAATGTTTTAGATCAAATAAAGTATATAGTTTGCTTTATGCAGTATATTTCTTGTAATATTGTTGGGGTGTTTTTACACAGTACAGTAGATTGAAGTAAATCAACGTATACATTAAGATAAGATAATATGGACCTTTATTAATCCCGTGGGGAAATTCAGTAGTTCAAACAGCAACAGGGTGAGAGTGAAAAACAGGACAGCACAGATTCACACAGATTAATAAAATCAAAAATAAGATGAGCGATACAAATAATAATAATGAGAAACTATTAAATAAGAAATGAATAAAACTAAAATGTAATTATCATATCATATATTATAATGTATTGTATTATTAAGTAATATCATACATTAAACCCATTATAGCAGATGCCACATTGAATAGATTAACACATGTATGCATCAATAATTACAACATTTCTAAATACAAGTTGTAAAAATATTTATATGTAATTAATATTAATAACATAATGATTAATTTAAGATGATAATATTTTTCAGGGTTAGGTCCGGTCTGACTGCGCTTAGCTCTCTGCTGCAGAGAAGATCACTGCTCTAAACAAAGTCAAAAATCCTACATCCAAACGGAATAAATATAATTAATTATGATAAATACGTTAAGTCTTGTTCATTGTTTTTCACTTTTATTAAATGTTTGATATTTCCGGCACAGACCCTTTCATACCGGCAATGCACGATAGAAACAACAGAAAGTGCGACAGTTTAAATATGTCTTAATTTCGTCAACGAAAACTATGACGAAAAATGATCGTCAACAACCTTTTTTACATGACTAAGACGAGACGATGACGAGCTAAAAATAGATTATTGATAACGAAAACTATGACGAAATGTATATTTAGTTTTCGTTGACGAGACGAGACGGGACTGAGGTGTTAATGGTGGACTATCGGACATTGAAAATGCAGCATATTTTCCCCCAAGTGTCCATCTTGTCTGTCAAAATGCATCTTACGTTTCTAACTTGCAATATCATTATTTCCGCTCTCTTCACTCCAGAAGAGCGATCTCCCTGGCCCTTTCTCATTTCTCTAACTCCCTTCCTCAACTCCCCTCCTCGACTCCTATCCTCGATACTTAGTCCCGCCCACACGAGATGCGAGCCGAGGAGCCGAGGAGGGGAACCGAGGAGAGAGGAGGGGAAGCAGCAGGCGGTTAGAGAAATGAGAACTCCTCTCCTCTGAGCGGTCATTTTAAAGAGACGTCCATTAATGATGACAGGAGGCACAGCAGCCCTCTGTCTGATGGACAGATGTGTTCATGACGACTTATATATTTACTTTGAATTCATTCACAGCGCGGTATAATGAGACAATAACAGGCTACAGATGCGGACACACACCCCCCCCCCCCCCTCTCCCCTCTCTGGTCGCTACAATGAGGAATGTAAATTACGGGCCAACAGTTTTATTTACAAGTATTAAAAGTAAGCCGAGGACACCAAACCAACTGAGACCTGTCTGTCCGCTGCATCTACGCACACACTGTACCACACACACCTACACACTGTACCACAAACACGCACATACAGTTCATAAAACAGGCTACAGCCGTTGTGTATTTTATTATGTGAAGCACTAAATGGTTTTAGAAAAATATCGACTATTTGTAGAGGCCTGTTATACTGAGTGATATATATTATACACACTGCTCTGCTTTCTGCATGGACCTCACAGCTGTTCTCTCTGTAAACATCACGTTGCGATGAGAGCAGTTCATAAAATAATATCCAGGGGACGCATGCAGAGCTGTCATTGGCTGAGATAAGTCCGGCCGTACGTCACGACTCTTTGAAACATCTCTGTTGCCGGAAATGCATCCGCGAAGGAGCCGTGGAGGACCGGGGAGGAGCCATCAGTATATCCTCAGTTAGAGCTCCTCCAGAGAGCCTCCTCGATGCTCGATGCTCGATCCTCGGTCCTCGGTTAGAGCTCCTCCAGAGAGCCTCCTCGATGCTCGATGCTCGGTCCTCGAAGAGCATTTAGAGAAATGAGATGTCCTTCAACATGGTGCGCTGAAATTCATTTCCGGGTCACTACCGGAGGACCGAGGAGTCGAGGAGGGGGATTTGATTAAATGAGAAAGGGCCCCAGTGTCTCTCTGTGTGCGGGGGGCGGGGCCTAACAGACATGATGCAGCGGACACAGAGATCTGCCGGGGACGGAGCGTTCAGAGATAGAGACACATTTTGACTAAAAGTTGACTAAAATGTAATTTTTCATCGACTAAAAGTTGACTAAAACGTTTTGAGTTCTCGTCAACTAAAACTAGACTAACCCGTTTTGAGTTTTCGTCGACTAAAACTAGACTAAAACTACGAAGGACAGGAATGACTAAAATGTGACTAAAACTAATAACCATTTTCGTCTAAAGACTAAGACTAAATCAAAAACAGCTGCCAAAATTAACACTGAAATATGCGAACACATTACTTTTCACTTTACTGCTTGTTGCACCGTTAGAAGCTAAACTGCATTTTGTTGTCTCAGTACCTGTAATCTGTGCAATAACAATAAAGCAGGCATCTTTATTGTAGCCTCAACAATCAAGTTCTAAGTAGTGCAATATGAAATAAAAACAAAAACAATCTGTGCTGTTGTATTTGCTGTAAAGTGTCTCTACTGTAGGCTATTTTTATTATGTGTACAGCACTTTGGCTCGACCAAAAATCGTTTATAAATGTGCTATATAAATAAAACTTGATTTGATTTGAAAAACAACTACACTCTTTTGGCAGTGATGTGGTGCCGAGAGACGGGAGTCGGAGGCGGGGTATCAAAGGTACAAGCCAGACTTTTATTTAGCATCTGAAAACCATTGTAAACAGGCTTGATCCGTGGGTGAATAATGTCAATCACCACAGTGTACACATTAACAACAAGTGCAACTACACTATTTTGGCAGTGTAACAATTAAATAAGAACTACACTCTTTTGGCAGTAACAATTAGATAAATAATAAACTGTCAGACAGACAAACAAACAATTTTCAGCAATCAATCTGTTTAGTTGACTCTGGGTGACATGTGGCGATTTTAAAAAATCGTTTTTTGGCTGTTTAGATGGTGTTGCTCCATCTGGGTCACTGCCGGTGTTGAGATGGTGGGGTCTTTGGCGACTAGTTTTATAGCCCCATGTACATTAGTTAGCTGCTTCAGGAGATTGGCATTGCTGTTTTTCGATGTGGACAATGCTTTCTGTCCTGCACACAATTTACATTTGACCATAATATTTAGTGCGTCCTTTATCCCCACAAATTGAAAATAGTGGTTATATCTCCAAGTTGCAAATGCACTGCTGCTCTCGCTGATACTTGCATCTACCATAGTGTGTGTGTGTGCTGGTGGTGAGCGTTTCCGTGTATGTTAGCAAGTGTTTGTGTGTCTGTGTATTTTCCCCATAAGGCAAGACCAGGGGCGGCGGGTGCTGTAGGCTAGGGAAGGCTAAGCCTTCCCAAATATTTGTGTCACTGCATCCTGGTAAAATACAAATATAACATAATGTCTGTGTCTTTGACATTAGCGCTGCTAGCCACCTGTGCCCTGCACTACGAAGCCAGTTCAACATACCCTGGATATGTTTGAGTTATCTTAACTAACCCTAACAAACGAGCGGTCCTACGACGCTGGTTATCAATTCGGTAAATCAAGCCAGGGTTTCTCTCTCCAGCTGAGAGCGCGTTCACGTGAAAGGGGCGGGGTTAGCTACATTTGACCAATCACAAACAGGGACAAGTGTACCGACAGCGCAGCATCATACTTCATTAATGAAAAGTAAACTATATTAGACAAATATATAATCCAGGATACAAGCCACAGAGTTGCACCTGCAAGGAGAATACAGAACAACTGGTTTAAAAAATAACTAGGCCTACCAAGTGTTTGAAAGCGTATAGTTTTATGATATCACTGCCCCATCTAAGACACGAGTGGATCTGACTTTAATTACATTTGACTCGAGTGTTTCGTCAACATAATGTGTTACTTAAAATAATACTTCTGCATAAAGTATGTGACACTGTAAGTGTTGCACGGCCAGATACGGCTGGAGAAGCTGACTCAGATAAGGAAATATATGATATATTATGATATTATATCGATTATCTGATTGATGATGTAATGATAAGTGTGACACGTCGGCGTCTTCTCTGCATACGGCAGTTTAAACTGTATTTCCTTTATCCTGTAATATGACTTGAGAGATTTAAACTCCGCACACTGAGTTGATCTCTTTTCTATAGACGCCCGAGGCGGGCAGCATCAGGTAAAAAAAGTTATTTAGTCTTCCCAAACCTGAGCCTCACGCGCCGCCTATGGGCAAGACCCGCCCAACTCTGTCTCTGATTGGCTTACCCTGAAATGTTACCCCAGGTTAACCAATCATCACTCCTCTCTGGTCACTTTCACTTTTCCATGGTGCTGTGAGAGGACATCGCTGTATTCGCCTGTAAACTACATCCGCAGGGAGATTCGGTTCAGTTCCATCACATAATGTAACGCAGTAACGCACCCATTTAAATCACAGTAACTGTAACGGCGTTACTGAATGGGAATAGTAACGTTATTAGTTTCCGCAAAAGGTAGTTGCGTTCAGTGGCGTTTTCTCCCGGAGGCCAAGGGAAGCCAGGCTTCCCCTGTTTTTTCGGATTGTAGTTATAATTTAAATAAATAAATAAAAATACTTTGTTTTGTTTCGATAATTCTCCTTTGCTGTGTGTTGCTGCCGGCCCGTCTCTCCCCCATTCTCATTGAGTATTTTACAAAGAGTGAAACAAACAGCGGCCCTCTAGATGTTATGGTGAAACAGTAGATTGCACTCACTGTTGCGAGAGGAGGCCAGCCGAATCTGGCTTCCCTTGGTGAAAAAAAATGGAGGGATTGACCAATCAGATGAGGCTCACGTGATGCCCCTGCCAACCTGTGATTGGTCAGGGCCATGCCAGAGGCGGCTGGCTTCCCTTTCCTCACAATCCAATCAAAATGTTGCAGTGACGCCTCCTGAAACCCGGAAGTAAGCTGCGCTCGGTTTCCCTCCACAGAAAGCAATGGGATTTCTGCATAGGATTTTGGAAAATAGCTCGAAATAAGTTCAGTGGAAAATGAACCTGTTAGATAAATGCACGTTGTGTTCAGTCGGATAATATCCACATGTCTACCCTACTTTTATAATTTTATAATCATAAATCTAATCGATAGAAGATAAATTGCGTCACTGCACCACTCTCACCGCTGTTAGAAAGTAGCAAGCAACTGAAGCAAGTGCAATTATGGAGGGTGGAGATTTTGAGTATTTCATCAAAAATAATTGTACTAAACTTCCGCTACAGCAGCAACAACCAATACAATCTGATGACAGGCCAATGCCCAAACTGGAGCTGTGTACAGCGAGGAACAAAGGAGCGAATCGGACGTAAAACGTTAAAGGTCTCCTGATTTAGTTTGTGAATGAATGCTTATTAGAGTTTGTGCTGGAGAGTGGGTGCGGAACTGTTGGTTTGATAACAGGCGTGTGTAAGTCCTGCATCTGATACAAATGTGTGTAAAATGATACCGGGTGCTGTAATCACTCATCTGGTTACATTATTACATTGACCACCTTACCCCCGACCCAAAATAAAGGACGTATTATTGGCTTCCCCTAATTTTTTTCCCACGCCACGCTACTGGTTGCGTTACAGTAATGCATTAGTTTATAACACGTTAGTCCCAACACTGGTAAACACACACCTGATCACCTGAGAGCTGCCGTTTCATTCAGACTGTTTAAAAAAAAACAACGGTCTGATTTTAACAACTCAATGTGTGATTGTTATTGCAGTAATATTAGACACTAATAATACAGTAAACTATTAACACTGTTGGCCTACATATTATTGTTTGCACGTGGGATTAGGATTATCGGTAGTGAGAGCCGTGCTGCATTTTCCTCCGGTCGGATGTGATATAAAAACAAAGCGATTATTTTTGTTGTTGTAAACTCACGTGGATTAAACTACATGTATTAGTGCATTCATTTCAATTCGCGAACATATGATACATTAAATGATCGTGAGGATGATGATTGAAAGTCGTTTGTTTGAGCCGGGCCACATTTCCTGATGAAAAAACATAGCGATGGTTTTGTACTTACACCTATGTGAATTAAACAACATTATTTTGTTAAATAAAAACATGGTGATGTTTTTCAAATGATTACATGTCTCTTATTTAGCACAGAATATGATCCTATCCGTGACATATGGATCTTAACAAATGTCCGCACAATCAACAATGTTATTCTGACTCTTATCCCTAGGGGACCCCACAATTGCTTTGGCCTTGTTCTTGACATAATCTCTATTTTCTCCATCGTTGTGTCAGTTACAGAATTTAAATGATGAGTACAAAAATAACGTATACAAAAACAAAACGTTGGACTCTTTTTCAGGTGTAAAACAAAAAATAGGTTTTCACTTTAGTGTACTATCTATACAAATCTATAGACAATTCGTCTTTTGAGCTGTTTCTATCTTAATCTTATTTCTATCTATTGTTTTGTTCCAGCTCTGCAAAATCAGTCCTAACTCCCAATAATGTTCTGGAAGTTGCCAGTGAAGGGTGACAATGTGTGAGGTGGTGTCAATTTGCTCCTTTTTCTTTACCTTTAAACCGGAGCGCGTGTGAAGTTCATTACAACTTCTCACTGTTCCGACCACCGGGGATCAGCTCACTGTCTTTTGTGAACTTTCCCCCTCAGCCAATCACCTGGCCGAACAGGAGTCTCTTCTGGTGTCTCGTCTGGTATCTCTGTAGCTTTCTTAGCCTGTGTAGACAAAACTTGGATAATATTACTCAGAGCTCTGACATGTTCATCACTTCTATTCGTCTAATATCTAAAACTGGACCACTCCCTCCTTGGAGAAAGCCCAAGCTTTGGCATACCTTTTGTTGTTATGAGACCTATTGTTAACTACATGTTATTATTTATTAACTACAACGTCACTGAAATCAATATATCTCTATAATTATGACACTCCCTCCTTTGAGCATAACATGCTCAATTAATATTGCAATGATTACCCTATTCTGAACAGGACATGGAAAACCCACAACGTTGCATGATATAAATACAAATCCTCCATGTACCCATAAGGCATACAAAAATATCCTGTGATGTATGGTTTTCTGATGGTATAAATGCATATTCACTCAAATCTGCCATTAGCACAAAAAATAGTTTACTTGTTTCAATAATGGCTTTTGTCATGGTATTATGCATCATTGTTGCTGCGAAAAACAATACCCCTGGTGTCGCTAATGCGTCTCAATAATTCTAGGATTAGAGGATTGGTTGATACTGCTGAACTAACATATGATAACATAATATTTCTCTAAACTAGAGGGAAAATACGAACTATTCTCACCGAGGGTGACATGCAGGAGAACATGAAGGGCTGGTGCCCCTCACTCAAAATGAGATATTGCCTTACGCACTACATTATAAATCAGTAAAGTCACTCAAGAATAAATAAATAAAAACTGATTATTGAAACAGTTCTAAAAACCCTACAACTTATTCATCCAAGCTCTCAATCAGTGTTATGTTATTTAGTTTGCAGCTTATGCCTTAAAACAGATACTTCAGATCGATTATAAAATTGTGTTTATCAGAAAAATGTAATATGACTCCATAAATCACATAATTGTTTGACTAAAAAACTACACTTCCACTAACAATAAATGAAGTTCCCCTTTAACCACAGCCCCGGTCTTCTGACGGGGTCTATCTATATACTGGAAAATGTTGTGCCAGTCTCTGTCGCTCTGTCACTGTTCTCCCGCTAACAGTCACTCTCTAGTTCTGCTGGGTTCTTGTTGACTTCTTCATTGGTTTGAGACAAGTGATCCTATCGGACACCTCCCTTTGTAGCCAGACTTCACCACAGCAGAATCGAGTTTCTGTTTTCAGGTCTCAACAGCTCCACGTCAGGTGCTTCGTTGCCCCTTGAACTGCAGTCGGTATAAACAGGAGGACTTGGTAAGGATCCTCCGTCTTGGGCGAGTACTAGGTTTCCGTCTTCATATTTTAGGTGGAAACCCATCGTCTTCACCTCACTAGCTGTGTGGACACAATAGTTTTCACTCGTAATCTCTATCCTTCTCATAATTACAAAAATAGTCTGCTAAATGTTCTACTATGTTTTAATCTTCTACTAATCTGTGGATGCTTTATATGTAAATGCAATATGCTACTCTCTATCTTTTAAATTACATTCCACCTCTCTCTCTTGTGGTGACAGATGTGGCTCAATGTAGATTGAAATAAAAATACCCTTCTGGGCTGAAGATGCATCACCTGGTGGTCTGGCCCTCTGAGCTTCCTCATTGTTATGGTTGATACCAGGCTGTCAGTGGCATTTGGTTAATGTTTGGAAATCCTGTTCCTCTTTGACATCCCTGAGACCCCCTGCCTCTGTCGTAGTCATGGAAACCTCCCCTGGGGTAACTGCTTGGAGGGCCGTTGTGTTGTGCTTGTGGTGGGTATTGCATTAGTAGTTGCGGACAATCTCTGGACCAATGGCCCATTTGGCCGCAATTGTAACATTCAATTAAATTAAATTAAATTAAATTAAATTCAAGTTTATTTATATAGCCCAAAATCACAAATCCTATTTGTCTCAGAGGGCTTCACAAGTCAACAAACACAATTGGCAATGTAAAACAATGTAAAAACAACAAGCGTATCTTATGAGATCAATGTGAAAATACCAATCTAAAAAGAAACATAACATAATGACACAAATACAGTTAGAATACAATACATACAATTCCATAAAAGGAAGGGTCCATGAGGATGTATAAAAGGGGGTTTGAATCCAGTCTTAACTGTACGCTGTACTAAAGAGGAAAGTCTTCAGCCTGCTCTTAAATGTGTGGACACTGTCTGCCTCCCTAATTGTCACTGGAAGTTGATTCCAGAGGAACGGGGCTTGGTAGCCGAAAGCTCTAGCACCTGACCTTTTTTTGTGGACTCTGGGAACCACCAACAGACCTGCAGTCTGGGACCTTAATGCCCTAGGGGCAATAGGAGATTACAAGAAAAGAGTCCTCTCCATAGTACGTAATGCATGTTTTCTGCTGTCTTTGATGAGTGATAAAAATACAATGTTACCATTAGTTCTTAATGAAATTGATACTGTTTGACTTTGTATTAGTTAGCCTACTACTTACAATACATTTAAGTACTTTTACTGTGTATTTGTTGAGAAATCCTCTGTCAAAGTCCCCTGCTGAGAACAACATCAGTACTAGTGTGGGTTGATTGTGCGTTGATCTGTTGGTAATGCCTCGGGGTTCCGGTGGGCATCTAAACAAATGCATAATGCTGCGCTATACTTTGCGGCCTCACCCGGTTGCATAGCGACGTTTATTGTTTAGGTGTCTTTTAATAAGCAGGTAGTCCTATCATTAGCTGGATCTGATCGATATGGACATAAACGCGAGTAGTAGTAGTTGTAGTAGTAGTAGTTGTAGCAGTAGTAGTAGTAGCAGTAGTAGTAGTAGTAGTAGTAGTAGTAGTAGTAGTAGTAGTAGTAGCAGTAGTAGTAGCAGTAGCAGTAGTAGTAGTAGTAGCAGGGTGTCTATAATAGTGACATTGAAGGTGCGGGGGGAGACAAAGATTTTCATTTTCAACATTTTTTAATGACATTCCAGCTATCTGCTGCTGCAACCTGAAAGGCGGAGCGGCCAAAGGATGCATGGGCTTTGGGGATCTTTAGCAGGATGCTTGTAGCTGACCGGGTGTTGTGCGTCGGGGGTGGGCGGAGTTGCAGTAATTGTGTGAGGTAGAAGGGGGTGAGGCCTAGTGTTTTGTAAACAAACATCAACCAGTGGATGTTGCGCCTGGTCTCAAGAGAGGGCCAGTTAGCCAAAGAGTACAGGTCACAGTGGTGTGTCCTGTAGGGGGCATTGGTGGCGAAGCGGATGGCGGAGTGATACAGAACGTCTAAATGATCGAGAGCTCCTTTACACGCCGAGCGGTAGATGGTATCGCCGTAGTGGAACAGAGGAAGGACAGTCATCTGGACCAGAGAGAGTTTAGCAGATGAAGTGAATGAGGAGCGATCCCTATATAGAAAGCTGAGTCTAGCTTTAACCTTGGTCTGAATTTTGGAGAGATGTTCTGAGAACGACAGATTACTGTCAATCCAAAATCCAAGGTATTTATAAGATTTAACTATTTCGAGGTTCCGGCCATTGGCGGTCACAATAGTGCCAGTTTGGGAGGCACCACTGCGGCCAAACCACATGATCTTGGTTTTAGTGGTGTTCAGGACCAGGCCAAGGGCAGAGAGATGGGACTGGATTCTCTGAAAACTATCCTGAAGAGTTTTCAGGACAGTATCTGTGTGCATCTGGACCCGGTGACAACATTACCTATTGACGCAGCAACCACTGTAAGTTATATTCTTGTTTAATTAGACTTCTCGGTTTCATTTATTCGACTCTGTATAATTGTTACTGTAGCTTAAACGGCTAAATCGCTTTTGAGAGATTTTAAATCTCAGATCTGCTCAGGCGAAACCTGCTTTACAGCTCTCAGCACTCAAGCCTGCATTATTAACATAGGCAGGGCCAGTCTATTGATTGCGTGAAGTAGAACTGCGTGACTCAGTCATCCTTTAGCTCAAAAAGCATTTAAATACCGCATTTAGAAACTGATGAACTCAGTGTGCATCTGGACCCGTTGACAACATTACCTATTGACGCAGCAACCACTGTAAGTTATATTCTTGATTAATTAGACTTCTCGGTTTCATTTATTCGACTCTGTATAATTGTTACTGTAGCTAAAACGGCTAAATCGCTTTTGAGAGATTTTAAATCTCAGATCTGCTCAGGCGAAAGCTGCTTTACAGCTCTCAGCACTCAAGCCTGCATTATTAACATAGGCAGGGCCAGTCTATTGATTGCGTGAAGTAGAACTGCGTGACTCAGTCATCCTTTAGCTCAAAAAGCATTTAAATACCGCATTTAGAAACTGATGAACTCAGTGTGCATCTGGACCCGGTGACAACATTACCTATTGACGCAGCAACCACTGTAAGTTATATTCTTGTTTAATTAGACTTCTCGGTTTCATTTATTTGACTCTGTATAATTGTTACTGTAGCTAAAACGGCTAAATCGCTTTTGAGAGATTTTAAATCTCAGATCTGCTCAGGCGAAACCTGCTTTACAGCTCTCAGCACTCAAGCCTGCATTATTAACATAGGCAGGGCCAGTCTATTGATTGCGTGAAGTAGAACTGCGTGACTCAGTCATCCTTTAGCTCAAAAAGCATTTAAATACCGCATTTAGAAACTGATGAACTCAGTGTGCATCTGGACCCGGTGACAACATTACCTATTGACGTAGCAACCACTGTAAGTTATATTCTTGTTTAATTAGACTTCTCGGTTTCATTTATTCGACTCTGTATAATTGTTACTGTAGCTAAAACGGCTAAATCGCTTTTGAGAGATTTTAAATCTCAGATCTGCTCAGGCGAAACCTGCTTTACAGCTCTCAGCACTCAAGCCTGCATTATTAACATAGGCAGGGCCAGTCTATTGTCGCCCATCAGCTGTAGATAGTTAACTAATTAACTTCAGCTGTGAGAACTGAGCAATCAGGCGTCCATTTCGGGTAGCTCTTTCCTGGAGCGGCAGCTTCAGCGGCAGACAGGCTAAGACTGACAAAGACATTAGAGTCCTACAGGAGTAAGACTGACAAAGACATTAGAGTCCTACAGGAGTCACGAGGGAGGCAAAGAGGAGGCAAATCCTACTTTGATTGAGCTAAGTATCGTTGGCGTTTTTAATTTTTACTTTTGTTGTTTAGCCCTTCATGCTATAATCATGTGTATTTTCTCCATTCCTGTTCATGTGTCTTCTCGCAATTATCACTGGCCCCGTGTATCTCCTAATCGATATAACCGGCCTGCTCTCGTCTATCCCACGTGCTCCACTGAGATCCATCATCTAGTTTCAGGTGGCCTGTGGAACTGCCAGTCAGCTGTTCCTAAGGCTGACTTCATCTCTGGCTACACCTCCCTGCAGTCTCTGGATTTCCTTGCTCTCACTGAGACCTGGATTACTCCATCCAACACATCCACCCCAGCAGCTCTCTCCACTGCATATTCCTTCTCCCATACACCCAGACCCACTGGCAGAGGAGGTGGCACTGGTCTCCTGCTCTCTCCCAAATGGAGCTTTTCCCTCTTCAAGCTACCTAACTTTACTCCTTCCACCTTTGAGTTCCATGCCGTCACAGTAACCCATCCTATACAGTTAACCATTGTTGTTCTCTACCGTCCACCAGGCGCCTTGGGGGACTTCTTGGAGGAATTAGATCATCTCCTCTCACACATCCCTGAAACTGGCCCTCCCGCTGTACTTCTCGGAGACTTCAACCTCCAGATGGGGAAGATAGATGAACTAACATCTCTGTTAACCGCCTTTGCTTTCTCACTCTCTCCGTCCCCACCGACTCATAAAGCTGGCAATGTCCTTGATCTCATATTCTCAAGGAACTGCGCTACTTCTAACCTCTCTGTAAACCCGCTCCACACATCCGATCACTTCTTCATTTCATTCTCTCTATCCCTTTCCAAACATAACAAACTAATCTCTTCCCATCCTACACTTGTCCGCCGTAACCTTCGCTCCCTCTCTCCCTCTACCTTTGCCTCGTCGGTGCTCTCAGCCCTCCCTTCCTCTGATTCGTTCCAACTACTGCCTCCAAACTCTGCTGCAGAAACTCTCCTCTCTACTCTCTCATCCACTCTGGACTCGCTCTGTCCTCTGACATCTCGGCAGGCTCGTCAGTCCCCTCCGGCTCCCTGGCTAAATGATGCACTGCGTGCTAATAGAACCGTCCTTAGGGCAGCAGAGCGGAAATGGTGGAAATCCAAACACCGTGACGACCTCCTAACCTATCAAGCTCTCCTCTCCTCTTTCTCTGCTTCGATCTCTCAGGCAAAAAGCACTTTCTTTCAAGATAAGATCCAATCTTCCTATTCCAATCCTAAAAAACTATTTTCCATCTTCTCCACCCACTTGGACCCTCCAAAAGCTCCTCCCCCCTCCTCACTTCTGTCAAGCGACTTTGTTACCCACTTTGAAAAAAAGGTTAATGATATTCGCTCTTCTTTTTCTGACTCACCATTACTCACCGCTGGGTCACCAGACCTTCCTTCCACCAACACACTAACCTCCTTTTCCCCTCTCTCTCCAAGTGAGGTTCTTACCCTCATTACCTCTGCCCGCCCTACCACCTGTCTTCTGGACCCTATCCCTTCAAACCTCCTTCAGACTATCGCTCCTGATATTCTACCGTTTCTCACCCATTTCATCAACACTTCTCTAACTTCTGGTCACTTTCCAAACAGTCTCAAGGAGGCAAGAGTAAACCCTCTCCTAAAGAAACCCACTCTCAACCCGTCTGATGTTATAAACTACAGGCCTGTCTCTCTCCTCCCGTTCCTGTCTAAATCACTTGAACGCGCTGTCTTTAAACAACTCTCCTGTTATCTCAATCAGAACAACCTTCTGGATCCGCACCAGTCTGGTTTCAAGGCAGGTCACTCCACAGAAACTGCTCTCATTGCTGTCACGGAGGAACTGCACACTGCCAAAACTGCATCCCTCTCCTCTGTCATCATCCTGTTGGACCTGTCTGCTGCATTCGACACGGTGAATCATCAGATCCTCCTT
This sequence comes from Gymnodraco acuticeps, assembly GCF_902827175.1. Taxonomy (NCBI): domain Eukaryota; kingdom Metazoa; phylum Chordata; class Actinopteri; order Perciformes; family Bathydraconidae; genus Gymnodraco; species Gymnodraco acuticeps. Next base: position 55,311 of record NW_022991131.1, read on the forward strand.
CGCACTCTCCAAAAACTTGGAGTTTCTGGCTCTGCACTTTCCCTCCTCACCTCATACCTGAAAGACCGTACCTACAGGGTGACTTGGAGAGGGTCTGAGTCCGACCCTTGTCAATTAACTACGGGGGTCCCTCAGGGCTCTGTTCTTGGTCCCCTCCTCTTCTCCTTGTACACAAACTCGCTCGGATCAGTCATTAGCCCGCATGGTTTTTCTTACCACTGCTACGCTGACGACACCCAATTAATTCTGTCCTTTCCCCGCTCAGAGACCCAGGTCGTCGCACGCATCTCTGCTTGTCTAGCTGACATCTCTCAGTGGATGTCTGCTCACCACCTCAAGCTCAACCTTGACAAGACTGAGCTGCTCTTCCTCCCGGGAAAAGATTGTCCAACTCTTGACCTGACAATCAACATCGGCACCTCAGTTGTTTCCCCGACTCAGACTGCAAGGAATCTGGGTGTGACCCTAGATAACAACCTGTCCTTCACTGCAAACATCGCTGCTACAACCCGCTGCTGCAGATACACGCTTTACAACATCAGGAAGATACGTCCCCAGCTGACTCAGAAAGCGACTCAGGTTCTGGTCCAGGCTCTCGTCATCTCACGCCTAGACTACTGCAACTCCCTCCTGGCTGGTCTACCTGCATGTGCCATCCGACCTCTGCAGCTCATCCAGAATGCAGCGGCTCGTCTGGTTTTCAACCTTCCTAAATTCTCCCACACCACTCCGCTCCTCCGCTCCCTTCACTGGCTTCCGGTAACTGCTAGAATCCACTTCAAGACACTGGTACTTGCTTACCGTGCTGCGAATGGATCTGGCCCTTCCTACATCCAGGACATGGTTAAACCGTACACCCCAGCGCGTGCACTACGCTCTGCATCAGCCAAACGACTCGTTGCGCCCTCGCTGCGAGGGGGACCCAAGTTCCCATCGGCGAAAACACGTGGGTTTGCTATCCTGGCTCCAAGATGGTGGAATGAGCTCCCCATTGACATCAGGACGGCAGATAGCTTGCACATCTTCCGGCGCAAACTGAAAACTCATCTCTTTCGACTCCACTTCGAGCGTTAGAACGATTAACGAAGCACTTTTATACCAATAAAGGACTGGATTACCTAAAGCCAGTTGAGTAGCACTTGAAATGTTTGGCTCTATGAAACCTGATATACTTATATGATTCTGTTTTCTTCAAGGTTGTGTCTTCCTGGTCGAATGTACTTATTGTAAGTCGCTTTGGACAAAAGCGTCAGCTAAATGCAATGTAATGTAATGTAATGTATCTGGGGAAGGGCCAGCAGTGTACAGAATCGTGTCATCGGCATATAGGTGGATAGAGGAGTTGCCCACTGATTTCTCCATGTCATTTATATATATTGAGAATAGGATGGGTGCTATGATAGAGCCTTGTGGTACTCCCTTAGAGATGGATAGGGGCTGTGTCATCAGATTTTCAGATTGAACACACTGGGTGTGCATGGACAGGTAGTTTTCAAACCAGGCTATCGATTGGTTAGTGACATTAATGCATTAGGCTTTCCCAGAAGCAGTTGGTGATCTACGGTGTCGAAGGCTTTGGCAAGATCGATGAAAATGGCAGCACAGTATTGTCTGGAGTCAAGGGCATTGATGATATCATTTAGGACTTTGAGAGTCGCCGTCTCACACCCCTGACCTGCACGGAACCCAGACTGCATGTCAGATAGTATGTTGTAAGTCTTCAGAAACCATGTTAGCTGTTTGCAAACTAACTTTTCGAACACTTTGGCTATACAGGGTAGAATGGATATTGGACGATAGCAGTTGGGGTCAGCATGGTTTCCCCCTTTAAACAAATGTTGCACTGAGGCTGCCTTCCAGGCAGAAGGTATCACTGATGTCTGTATGGACAGATTACAAAGGTGGGAGATAGCTTCTAAATTAATCGGGGCTGCAACTTTAAAAAAGAAGGGGTCTAGCCCATCGAGATCCTTCACTGCAAACATAGCTGCCACAACCCGTTGCTGCAGATACACGCTTTACAACATCAGGAAGATACGTCCCCAGCTGACACAGAAAGCGACGCAGGTTCTGGTCCAGGCTCTCGTCATCTCACGCCTAGACTACTGCAACTCCCTCCTGGCTGGTCTACCTGCATGTGCCATCCGACCTCTGCAGCTCATCCAGAATGCAGCGGCTCGTCTGGTCTTCAACCTTCCTACATTTTCCCACACCACTCCGCTCCTCCGCTCCCTTCACTGGCTTCCGGTAACTGCTAGAATCCACTTCAAGACACTGGTACTTGCTTACCATGCTGCGAATGGATCTGGCCCTTCGTACATCCAGGACCTGGTTAAACCGTACACCCCAGCGCGTGCACTACGCTCTGCATCAGCCAAACGACTCGCTGCGCCCTCGCTGCGAGGGGGACCCAAGTTCCCATTGGCAAAAACACGTGGGTTTGCTATCCTGGCTCCAAGATGGTGGAATGAGCTCCCCATTGACATCAGGACAGCAGATAGCTTGCACATCTTCCGGCGCAGACTGAAAACTCATCTCTTTCGACTCCACTTCGAGCGATATAACTATTAACAAAGCACTTATATACTAATAAAGGACTGGCTTATCTAAAGCCAGTTGAGTAGCACTTGAAATGTTTTGGCTCTATGAAACCTGATGTACTTATATGATTCTGTTTTCTTCAAGGTTGTGTCTTCCTGGTCGAATGTACTTATTGTAAGTCACTTTGGATAAAAGCGTCAGCTAAATGCAATGTAATGTAATCTGCAGGTTTGTTGGGGTCAAGTTTGCTAAGGACCTCCAGCACATCGTTCTCACTAACTTCCTGTAGGCAGAAGCTTTGACATGGGGCTGCGCTAGAGGGGCTGGGTGGTGGAGTGTTGGTGAGGGGCTTAGGAGGCGCTATAGAGTCAAACAGGTTCCCACATTTAACAAAGTGCTGGTTAAAGAGCTCTGTTATGCGTTCATTACCGGTGACTACTGTGTCCTCAATAACGAGGGAGTTAGGGAGATGAGAGGATGGGGATTTATTCTCCATCTATTTCACAGTTTTCCAGAATGTCCTTGGATTGGCTCCACAGAGGTTGAATTGATTATGGAAGTAATCAACCTTGGCTTTGCGGATAGCCTGTATAGATTTATTTCTAATTGTCCTGAATGATAGCCAATCGTCGTGTGATTTTGAGTGACGAGCCCTGCGCAAGGTGGAGTTCTTGAGGTGAAGCAGTTCAGCTAAATCTCGGTTGAACCAAGGACTGCATCGGTGGAAGCAGTATTGCCAAGCCTCAGGAGTACAGAGTTAAAGCGGTTTGCCATATGTGGTATGGCCATCTCCCAACCATGGGCATTGACTCCAGATGTCACACCGTTACGTACTTGGAGTGATTTATTGGAGGCCAAAGCCAAGGAACTTCACGGGGCGGCCAAGCTTGGTGACTCATCGTCAACTGACTCTCCTACAGCAGAGATGTACAACAAGGCAGAGCAGAATGTTCTAAGACAAGTTCAGCTGGACAGCTTCACAGAAGAATACCATCTACTAAAGTCTGGAAAACCTATCCCTTCTAGCAGTCGTCTCCTATGCCTTGCGCCTCAGTATGACATAGATGGCGACCTTATCAGAGTTGGAGGCAGACTCCGGCAGGCAGAGGACCTTGATCCGACAGTTATGCACCCAGTTGTACTTAGCCATTCGTACACCAAGCTCCTCATTCAACATGTTGATGCTCTTCTCTGTCACCCTGGACCTGTGTTACGTACTCCCCCCCTTTTTGTTGTCCTCTTTGTTCTCTCTGCTGTGCAGGTACACCTGGCTCCGCCTTCCCCAGTTGTCACTCAGCCGAGCTTGGCCCAGGTGTTCCCAGTTGCCAATCAGCCGAACATAAAAGAGGAGGCTGAAGGAGAAGGAGAGGCCGATCACTACTCTGGATGTCTCTGCTGTGTCAGAGCTCTTTGGCCTTTTTGTTGTGTTTCCTGGAGGACGTGTTAGGATTAGGTTTTCGCGGCTTTATTTCTCCTGTTAGGTCTGTTGGATTTTGGGTAGCGGAAGAAGGCTCTGGATCCTACGGCCCGTGGTGTGGTTGACCCAAGTCCCCTCCGTCTGTTTGTTTGTTTTACCTGTCCTCCAGTGGAATGATTAAGTATTGTGGCAATACATATACGATTACAGTTTAGTGCCTACGTGTTGTGTACTTTTGTTTTATGTTGCGGACTGCCTCACGAGCCACTACTATTGAGTAGGGAGGCGGGTCGTAACAACCTGAGAGAGTGTTTGCCGAGCTTCGCCGCACAGTATGAATCCTGCATGGTCGAGAGGCTGTTAGGCGGCACCAGCACAGCTGTACCGAATGCCGTAGATGGAAGGCAAAACCTGCTTCCCAACAAATGGCTGACCTACCCGTGGCCCGCCTCAGGCTATTCAAGCCTGCCTTTTACTCAACTGGCATGGATTGCTTTGGCCCCTTTCTGATCAAAGTGGGACGACGCAATGAGAAGCGGTGGGGTATTGTGTTCAAGTGCCTCACCACAAGGGCAGTTCACATTGACCTACTTACCTCTGTCGATACAGACTCCTTTTTAATGGCTTTCAGAAGGTTCATTGCCAGACGCGGAAGACCATCAGAAGTCTACTCCGACAACGGAACCAATTTCAAAGGTGGAGAAAGGGAGCTCAGGGAAGCATTCACCAATATGTGTCCAGAGCTCCAGCAGCAACTGGCGAAGCAACGGATCAGTTTTCGCTTTAACCCACCAGCAGCACCACACTTCTGTGGCGTGTGGGAACGAGAAATTCGCTCCATCAAGACTGCTCTGTACACTACCATTGAATCTGAAAAGGTGAGTGGTGAAGTGCTCATTACAGTTCTTACTGAAGTTGAGAGCATCCTAAATGCAAAACCCTTAGGGTATGTTTCTTCCGACGTGACTGATGTTGATCCTGTGACCCCTAACTTCCTGCTCATGGGTCGAGCTGACAGCTCCCTGCCCCAGGTGGTATATCCTGCATCAGAACTGCTGGGGCGGCGAAGATGGAGACATTCACAGATATTGGTTGATCGTTTCTGGTCTGCCTTCGTGAGACATTATCTGCCTAGCCTTCAAACTCGAGGCAAGTGGCAGAGACAAACAGAAGACATCAAAGTAGGAGCGGTTGTACTGCTTGTCGACCCACAGCTTCCACAACCATTATGGCAGATTGGGCAAGTGACCAGAATATTTCCTGGGCCAGATGGTCACATCAGAACAGCAGAAGTGAAGATACAGGACAAAACCTACACCCGGCCCAAGAGATCCATGACGAGGACAACAAGGGACCAGATCCCTCATCTGGGTAGTTAGCCTTTCCATGGAAGCCTGCTGACTCCAGCGCCCTCTGTTGGCGGCACTCGCAATTGTAACTATCAAGCACATGGAGCGCAGCTGTTAGGAGAAAGGGAGAAAAGAACGTCAGGTTGACGGAGCGCAGCCTGGACCTTCAGTGGCGACCTTGTGTGTGTGAGCTTTGTGCGTCTCTGAACAACAGTAAGTTAATGTTACTCGCATGGGACTGGACAGTATTAAGCCTTTCACGACATATTAGTTGTTTTGGAGTTAGCTAACTCCGGTTATTATCGACAAGTTGAGCTAAGCTAACAAAGCTAATGTTAGCACTACGTAGCTGTACTTCTCTCCATCTGAAATGTTATGTTTGACCCTGTTGGCAATGTCTAATGTTTAGATGGCATATTAACCTTTTTTTACTGTAAGTTAAAGGAATTATCTGTGCAGTATATTTCTTTTGTATGTGGAAGGGTTATATTACAACCTGCCTGTTGCGCAGTCAGTTAGCCTGGTAGAATATGTTATTTAGTACTATTAATGGAAAAGTTATGCATATTTTCACTGTATAATATATTGGAATAATAGATTATAATTATACTTGTACCTTTGTATTTCTCTCTTATAGACCACACACATATGCATACACTACACCTGCTCCAAGGCTGTAATACTGTGACTGTTGTGTTGATATCTTCAGTAAAAGGAATTAACCGCTACCAAGACTCCTGTGTTCTTACCGACACCCCAAGGCGTTAGTCATTCCGAGTGGAACTTTCATTATACAGTCCTTATCTAATTCTCTACTTTTCACTCTATGAGGGGCCGTTAGGGACATTATTCAGAAATACCGTTCACAAACACTTGTGAAACGCTCTCACGCACACATGAAACGCTCTCACACACACATGTGAAACGCTCTCACACACACACATGAAACGCTCTCACACACACATGTGAAACGCTCTCACACACACATGTGAAACGCTCTCACACACACATGTGAAACGCTGAGTTCAGTATTGAATTAATTTGCTTTTCAGTTAAAAGAGGAAGGCCTTCCTGTCACATGAAGAAAAATCAGGACATTCTGATGTAGAGCTTCAAATAAAAGACCATTGAAATCTCTATTATATATGAACAAACACAATTCTCCAGTATCAAAGACTTATTTCACTCCAGGGTGAATGATGCTTTTATACTGGAGGGTGTTTGTTTTATTATTATCTAAAAACAGAGGGATGACAGCTCATATAATAGAGATTTCAAAGGTCTTTTATTTTGAAACTCTACACCAGAATGTCCTGATTTTCTCTGAGTGGGGTGTCCTGCTATCACCCTGAAGTGAAATAAGTCTTTGATGATTGACAGTTTTGTATTTATTCTTATCTAAAAACAGAAGGCTCATGAGATTTCAAAAGTATTTTATTTTTACTCCTGAAGTTTTACATTCACTCAGTTATAATGTGGTAGTTATACGTAGTTTGTTTTAATTATTATTGATCACATTATACAGTGCATATTTCTTAATTTAATCTCCAGTATATATGAATATGTTTGGTATATTTGTTATTGACCGAGTAAGCACTTTTATTTTGAAGGCAGTTTTTCCAGGCCTCTACCGTAATGCATAGGATATTCGCGCACCGCAATATAACGTGCGGGCGGCTGGCTTGACGGCAGTAGAATGAAAGTGTATTCATTCGATTAAGAAATGCTTTCATTCTTCAATATGGAAGAAAAAACTCAACGCAGTTAACACAATAAGATGTCATACATCGGAAATGACTAACATTTATCATCTTTCCTCTTTGTCGCTTATCTATAATTATCCATTATAATGCTTTTGTGCTTTTTTAATCTTTATTTATTTTTTCCCCTCAACACCACTAAATCAATTGCCGAGCAAAGCAGTGTTGTGCTTGATATCGGGGTGCACAGTCCCTCAATACAAGGGGAGCTGTAGTGGTCCGTTTCCCGCCGTGGGACAAAGAGGGACGTTAGCTGACCGTCCAGGGCGTTCCCACTAGCAGCTCCAACAGTCGTTTGCGGCCCGGTTGAGGCCACGTTCGATAGCGTTCTAATAGTCTCAGCTGAGGCCAGAATACTACTTAGCAACGCTGCTGCATCAGTTAAGCTTTGTGCAGGCTGCTGAGCAGATATGATGACAAATATTGTTTTCTCTTTTTTGAAATTCACGGTTCTTCGCTGTTCAACTGAGATGCCTTCCGTTTCAACTGAAATCCCTCTCTCACAACATACTGAAATCTCTCTCACACACACCTGAAATCGTGTGAGTATATATGAACCAGTTTCATGTGTGTGTGAGTGCGTTCATGTTTTTGAACGGTATTTCTGAATAATGTCCCGTACGGCCCCTCATAACTCTCACTGGTTCAGAACCTTTTTCCCTAAGTAAGACTCTTTTCTTTTCTGACTTTATGGGTGTTATGACCGGCTCGTAGGCTTAATAGCACCTCGGCGCCGGCCAGGTGTCCGCGATCGCGCTGATTGGCCTCTTCAGCTCCACCCCACCGTAAGACCTGTAACACACCTTGCACACAGGCTCTGGGGCCGTCACAATGGGTATTTGACTTTATATTAAATACATAACAATAAGAGTGCAGACCATCTAATACACTTCACTATGAATCCAGAACAATACAACTGCAGGAGTTTGGATACAGCGAGATGTGTGCATGCATTTGGAGCCGATTTGGGCAGAATCCAGCAGAGTGGATCGTGCTGTTCATCCTATGTGATCTATATGTAAAGAAAACAGTCTAAATATTTAAGATAAAGCTTTGAAACAATCTCAATAATTGGCAGCAAAAATGTAAGGCTTTTTTAATGCATAAAAGGATACATGTTGAGATAGGATGTTCTAATATCTTAAGAGAAGAGCTTGAATATTAAACAATACTAACTCTTTTGGCTCCTTCCTGTCTGGGTCTTTCTTGGCTTTGCTATCTTCTAGCTCTATTCAGGTTTTTGGAGTTTTTTTCTAGCTCTATCCCTGATCATTTTCAGAGCCTGAAGGCTCTATGCGGACTATCTTCTGGTTCTCCTCTGGATCCATCCACTATCTCTTGTCTCTGTCCAGTCAATTACACTTGTGTTACTGGAGCAGGTAAAGCATACAACAGATACTTTCAGCATTATCGGAGCACGCAGTGGAAGCTTGGATGAAACACACCGGACTTCTAAACAATGAACACCCGCAACTTGGAAGAAATAAAGGTTTTATGCGTTGTAATATTGCAATGCAAACCCATGATGTAATGACAGTAATTCAGAATAATTGAGTCATTGAATGCTCATTTCAGTCGATTTAATCAAACAAAACATAAACATATTGGACATGGCCTCAAGACAGTAACCTCTTCACATTCTGTTGAAATAGTCAATTACTAGCCTTATCTCACACATTGCTGTTTTGAATCTCTAATATGTGGAGGACAGTTGAACTGCATGATGTAACATTTATGCCATCTGCTGGAAAGAAGACGTATCGCTCTGTTGGCGTTGTTTAGACAACAAAAACAGAGTGAAGCTCTCATTTCTTCAACAATCTTTGAGTACAGACACCGTCCTGCAGAGAGCACACAGCCAAACAGCACGTTGTTGGTCTAGCATCACTTTACAAAACGTTTGCATTAAGACACTAAGACTAGCTGGTCCCTTGTAAAGGTGAGTCCACCTTAGATGAGCAGTGGGTGATCAGCAGGTGAAAGGCAGGACACAGGAACTTGGTCCTGAGGAGATGTAACGATTATTAAACAAGAAATAGTCTCAAGGGGTCGAAGAAATGAACATTTGTGATTATTAGTGAATCGGTTGCAGGTGGGTGAAAACAGGCTTAGGGAGTAACGTATTACATGTAACGGCATTAGGATACAAAATAGACAAATGTATTCCCTTACCAACACACTTGGTCTTTTTAAACGATTACGCCATTTAAATATTTTGTCACTAACTTTGCAGATCTATTTTTCCTCTCCTGTGTGGATTCTCATGTGTCTCTTTAAATTTCCACTATGTGAAAAAGCTTTCTTACAGACTGAGCAGCTGTGTGGTATCTCTCCTGTGTGGATTCTCATGTGTGACTTTAAATCTCCACTCTGTGAAAAAGCTTTCTTACAGACCGAGCAGGTGAATGGTTTCTCTCCTGTGTGGATTCTCAGGTGTGACTTTAAATCTCCACTCTGTGAAAAAGCTTTCTTACAGACTGAGCAGGTGAATGGTTTCTCTCCTGTGTGGATTCTCATGTGTGACTTTAAATATCCACTCTGTGAAAAAGCTTTCTTACAGACTGAGCAGGTGAATGGTTTATCTCCTGTGTGGATTCTCATGTGTATCTTTAAATCTCCCCTCTGTGAAAAAGCTTTCTTACAGACTGAGCAGGTGAATGGTTTCTCTCCTGTGTGGATTCTCATGTGTGACTTTAAATTTCCACTATGTGAAAAAGCTTTCTTACAGACTGAGCAGCTGTGTGGTATCTCTCCTGTGTGGATTATCATGTGGTCCTTTAAACTTCCACTCTGTGAAAAAGCTTTCTTACAGACTGTACAGGTGAATGGTTTCTCTCCTGTGTGGATTCTCATGTGTAACTTTAAATGTCCACTCCGTGAAAAAGCTTTCTTACAGACTGAGCAGCTGTGTGGCATCTCTCCTGTGTGGATTATCATGTGGTCCTTTAAACTTCCACTCTGTGAAAAAGCTTTCTTACAGACTGAGCAGCTGTGTGGTATCTCTCCTGTGTGGATTATCATGTGGTCCTTTAAACTTCCACTCTGTGAAAAAGCTTTCTTACAGACTGTACAGGTGAATGGTTTCTCTCCTGTGTGGATTCTCATGTGTGACTTTAAATGTCCACTCCGTGAAAAAGCTTTCTTACAGACTGAGCAGCTGAATGGTTTCTCTCCTGTGTGGATTCTCATGTGTAACTTTAAATATCCACTCTGCGAAAAAGCTTTCTTACAGACTGAGCAGCTAAATGTTTTCTTTTCAGCACTACGTTGTGGATCACAGACAGATTCATGTCTATGTTTCAGTGAGTTTGAGCCTGAGGCAGGTTCTCTGGTCTCTTCCAATCAGCACTGTCTTCAGTGTCAGGTTCAGAAGAGTCTCCATTGTCAGGTTCAGAAGAGTCTTCAGTGTGGTCCTCAGTCTTTGGTTGTAAACTGCTCTCTGGATCTGAGTTCCTGGCTGGTTCTGGTCCTCGACAGTCATCTCCATTAGCTTCTGTTTCCATGTGTTCAGTTTGTCTTTGATGAGGCTGAGAGGACTGAGGTTTCTCTTCATCATCTTCACTCTTCACAGGGTCAGGAGTGAAAGTGGACTCGGTGATATCAGCCTCCTCCAGCTCCTGAAGCTGCTCTCCCTCCTGTTCCTGCTTAATGTGTGGGGGGGGCTCTGGGTCCTCCTGGTCCAGACTGGAGCTCCACTCCTGCTGGTCAGGGAGAAGCTCTTCTTTAACCACCACCAGCTGCTGGACGTCTGCAGGAAACAGGAAACACACAGTCAGAACAAACTGTTAAGTGTTAGCATTTAAAAATCTCATCACCATTACAATGGGAGACATTTTGCAGCCCTAATGAATGCCTTTGTTTTTATATTTTCACATTATCTTTCTTAGTCCCACCTATTGTGTATTTCTGTTGGCTCAAGTCACCTCATGTAGCCCAGCCCCTTTCCACTTCCAGTTCAAAATGTAAAAGGGTTTTTTCTTCTGGCGTAGCACTAGCCGCAATGTAAACAAGGAATTTGGGATCGTTCACAGATACACTACGCCTACAGTATAGAATGAAAATACTGTTACAAATTAAAATCCTGCATTCAAACCGTTTTTAAATGCGAATTTAACAAAACTAACCATACAAATAAATGATTTTCTGTTGGCAAAATTAGCTGCATTTTCTGTAATTTAACTAAAAAATACTTTTGTTATGCCTATATATCACTGTCAAATACATAATACTGTTAATACTCGTTTAAAAAATGTATAATTGCAAGACAATATATGAGTAAAGAAAGAAATATTTTGTAATTTTGCTTAATTTAACCACTACCTTACATTGATAAACTGAAAAACACAGGTATTGACTATCCTATTATAGTGAAAAAACTACATTTTAACACATTTTGACTTTCACTTTATTGCTACATTTGTATTAATTTGAAGATGTAATAGTTAAATATGTGAATTTCATGTTATAAAAACTGTGTAAAACCATAGAGTTAAAAAACGTGACTGTTATTAACATGTTGGGTGCGAATTCCTACCAGAGCACAATTCAGATATAACACGATGCTATAACCCACCAGTAACAGCCATAGACTGTGGGTTATAGGAGACATTTGTCTATGCCATGATACATCTATAAACTAGCTCAGAGCTGTCAGCATTCACTGCAGGCAAACCTAATGTGACCATTCACTTATGATTTCTAAGTAGAAGAAGATATAATGTATTCATCCCTCAGAGGGAAATGTCTTCCCCCACTCTGTTGTGTTTAAACACATTACACACACAGGGAGGATATACTGTACATGCACAAACTATGGGCATAGATATGTCTCATAATTATTTGTGTGAACATAAAATAATTTGTGTGTAAATGTGTGATTTGTAAATGTAAAACACCACAAATGCATTTAAAAGATTTGCAAACTCACAAATAAATGTGCAAGTGTAAAACGGATCTGCAAATACGCTAAATATTTTCACAAATAAAAAATGTTGAGACTTTTTCTAACCCTGATTTGTTATTGGTTGAGATCATATTCTAAAGATGTTTGGATTCTTGAAAAGTATACAGCTCCCTTTCATCTGAGTGTTGAGAGCTGTATCCATAAATTCATGTTGTGCTCAAAGTGCACCAGATTGATGCATTTCACTTCAACATTTAAAAAAAAAATCTTGTTGGGGGTGCATGCATCCAGAGGAGGTGAGGACCCCCCCTAGAGGAGGTGAGGTCCCCCCTGGAGGATGTGAGGACCCCCCTAGAGGAGGTGAGGTCCACCCCCAAAGAAAGCAGGTTAAAATAATTAAATTGCATACATGTTCTTTTAGTAAACACTGAAAACGGGTCCCACAGAGCCAAACAGCACACAAAGGTTAAAGGTCAGCATATAATAATGTTAAAATGTGCTAAATATATACACTGCAAAAAAACAAAAAAGGAGTAAAAGTAGCCCCCGATTTGTTTTATTTTTTGAAAGTAGCCCTCACCCTAAAAAAGGTTGGTGACCCCTGGGTTAAGACAACCCAGCGCATGTTCTGTCCTATAGTGACTCAGCAGCTGGGTTATGATTGGTTTATTTTTTAACCCAGCAGTTTTAAGAGTGTAATTACATTTCCTTTTTTGTTTTGTGTATTTTATAAATTTGGGATTTTCTTGGCGAGCTATTTTTAGAACGTGCCCGGCGGGCGCCTCACGTTGCCCCTGCGGGCGACCCCCTTTCACACCAAGGCTGGAGCCTGAGAAGTGCCGGTCTTTCCTGTTCACACCGCAGCGGCGCCGGCTCTTAGCTCCGGAATCCGGTTCACTTCCAGCTCCAAAAAATTGTCGGTCTAGAGGCAAGAGCTTCGGAGCTAAGAGGTGGCGTCGCTTACGTCTCTCTTACGTCGAGGCGTGCAGGAAACTAAACCCACCTCCCCTGAACATGGGTCGACTGTCATGCCTGCCTACAAGCAGTAGTGCTTATAAACACACTTTATAAAGTCAGGCAACACTAACCAGGCTTCGTGTGATTCTGTTTATTTGTACCTTACTTTGACCATCCGTTCACTGTTATTGATCATTGTGGAGAGAGGCAGACGTTTTGTTTTGTATTATAGCAGCTATCGGATGGAATCAATACATGGGCTGCACAGGTTGTCGTGTCCGACTATCACAAGTAGAATCATAATAAAAATATGCCGGTAAAATGTGCCTGAAGAAAACGGTTTATGCCACAATAGGATAGCAATTGCAAGTAGTCAGTTTAGCTTCGGTTGCTATGCTAACATAACACATTTTATACCAGAGAAACTTTCATAACAGCGTTGTGATGCCAAACAGCATCAATCCAGACTGACACACATTCACTTAGGCTAAGGGGAACTGGGGATACATATCAGCTGCTTGTGTGAGTCGGACAGTGAATACTTTAGAGCGGCCGCTGCAGTGTGAGCTAACGGGAGAATAAACTCCCGTGGAAGAGCAGCCAACACTGCAGCGGTCGGTAAATGCCGCAGAAACACATTAATAAACAATGAACCACGGCACTCTGGAGAAAAGTATAAGGTTGGAGAAGTCGTTATTTAATTTAATCTGGCTTCGTGTGATTAAAAGCAACACGATCATCGACCCGACGCAGTTCCCCGTTGTTGTTGTGAGCGCCGTAACGCCGTTGGGGAGCAAATCAGCGATGTAAACGGTGACGTCATGACGCAGCAGCGGCAGCACCAGTCGGGCTCTGGGCGGTGTGAACAGAGCGGGAGCAGAAAAGCTCTAAATTGGAGCTAGAAAGGGAAAAGCGCTGGTGTGAAAGCCGCATAGTGCCCGTGGGCACCGTGTTGCCTACCCCTGCTTTATGGCATGCGAGGGACTGCTTTACTTCAGAGTAAGCCCGCGAGTTGTGTGGTTGCTGCCGACTGTAACGGCCCGTCCACACTACAGCTTCAAAAAAAGCTTGGAGCTGGGCATGTCTGAAGTTTGGGGATTTTATTCGAGCAACGCGACCAACAACCAATCACATGAATCTCCCGCCCCCGACATATAAAGCAAAAAACCCCGGGGATTTATATATATATATATTAGGGCTGCACAGTATTGAAAAAAAACTGACATCGCGGTTTTTTCCCCCCCTGTATACCGCAAAGTCCCGGCGGGTACTTTACTTTTTTTTCACGACAGTGTCTCAGGGGATCGTAATATTTAAGAACCTATTAATGTGTTATACCAGATTAACGGAAATAATCTCAGCTAACTGACGATACAAACCATTGTATACCAAAACAAAACACAAGTCTCATAAGAAGCATCTAAATTACCCCCTGAGCGAAAAATGCTAACGCACTTTGGCACAGAACTCAAGATAAAAGTACCCTTATTACTACTTATCGTAGCTGCATTTACAAGATATCCGATTAAAGCTGAGGTTCCACAGATTATTTAGGTATATAGTATCATCACTGAGTGATCTGAACTCGGACAGGAGAAGCAAACACAGACATCACAACACGTAACTTTACGTAGCTACGAGGGGAGATGTCTCACCGTAGCTGTCAATCTGATCAAAAGACGTGTTCAATTGCATTACAACGAGAAAGAAAAAAATGCGGCCAAATCCATAGGTTTTTAACGTCTCTGTATAAAAAAATGATTTAATTTATAATCCATAATTCCATTTTTATGTAAATATCGCAGAGCAAAAATTAGCTGCTAATGGTAGCCACTGGTAGCTGCAATGGTAGCTGCTGCTTCCGGTCTTGGCGATCCGGAAGTCTCACACACACACATTACCAAATAAGGAATGTGTGACTTCCCCTCGATTCCATTGGCTCTGACGGTCAGAAAGAGATGTAACATGTCACAATCCAGTAAGGTGGGCCAGAGATATGGAAAATCCACCCAAATGGCCCCAGAAGAGGTTTTTTTTGCTAAATCTGTCTAAAAGGTCAAATATCACTTGTTTTGCATCAATCTTGATACAGAGTACTTATTATATGTTGTACTTTGGATTCCTAAAGCTTTTACCGCTTTTATCGCTCATTTTTTACCAGTGTTTTGATGGTCTGCAAACTAGCGGGGCGGGGCCTGCTGTGATCTGATCAAGAATGATTGTGATTGGTGGTTTGCTGTGCATGCAGGGGAAGTTCTACACACACCAACACATGAACAAATAAGGAGTGAGAGTGACGCGTAGCCAAAAACCGGTGGCTACCATTAGCAGCTAACTTTTGTGCTCCGATTTTTACATAAAAATGGAATTATGGATTATAAACAATTGCTTCAAAGCCACAGATACATTATCAACCTATGGATCAACCGATTCAGCCGCGTTTTTTCTTTCTCGTTTTAATACCATTGAACACGTCTTTTGATCAGATTGACAGCAACGGTGAGACGATCTCCCTTAAAAGCTCCGTAAAAGGTACGTGTTGTGATGTCTGTTTGCTTCCCCTGTTGCGAGATCGGATCGCTTAGATACTATACTTAAATAATCTGTGGAGTCTCAGCTTTAATCGGATACATTGTATGTGCAGTTTCGATAAGTGATAAGGGTATCTTTATTTTTGAATTCTGTGCTAAAGTGCGTTAGCATTTAAAAAAAAAAATAATAATAAAACCGCACGTCCCTGCGGTGTGAATACCGCGCATGTGCATACCGCGGTTATCGCCATGACACGGTATACCGTTCAGCCCTAATATATATATATATATATAAACTCCCCAAACAGGTGAAAACCTACCAGTTTCACCCACTGTCTCTGCCACCTCCCTCCATGACTGGTTCTTCCGGTTTGTATCCTGGTAGCTGAAGAGGGTCTGGTCAGGGCTCGACATTAAGGACTGCCCGATGGCCCGGGGCCATCTAGTATTTAACTCTGGCAATGAAGCCTCACCTGCTGGTTGCCCGATCGGGCAATCTATTGTGTCAGTCTCATGCAGCTTGCGGATCCAGTAATGAGTGACCCGACAGTAAAACTAAACATATCTATGACTAGTTTAGGTAGTTTGAGAGGTAATTAAAATAGCTACGTGTGATATTCTAACCTGAAGTGTGTGTTTTGTCCGCTCACCGCTGCAGGTGATCATGCAGAGCTGCGTGTCCACTCGTGCTAATCCTGCTCAGCTGATCTCTCTCTCCCGTCAGATTATACTTCACTCGCGTTTATGTCCATATCGAGCAGATCCAGCTAGTTCTAGCTAATGATATGCCTACCTGCTTATTAAAAGACACCTAAACAATAAGTGTCGCTATGCAACTGGGTGAGGTCACAAAGTATAGCGCAGCGTTATGCATTTGTTTACATATCCACCGGAACCCCGAGGCATTACCAACAGATCAACGCACAATCAACCCACACAGGACATCTCTTTCTCCACATTAAGTGTTAGACATTAGAATTGACTATTCTTGTCTGTCACATACTCTTCTTGTCTGTCACATAAGTGGCGCAACTGAAGCGGTATTGCGCTAAAGGGAAATTATTTTTGACCGGACATTTTGACCGAAGAGATTTAGATTTGCCGGCTATCAGGAACACTGACGTCGCCATTTTGTGTGCTTCGCGGATGCGTTCGGCTCCTCTCGACTGCTGCTCGGGTCTGCTCGGTCAGCTTCCGGATGAGGAGGCATTCGTTCGACCAATTTACAGTAGATAACATTACAAACATTTTTAACAGGGGCCATACTAATGTAAATAATGTTTGTTTTGCATTAATAACTGAATGTAATGTTTTCTACTTTTTTACATCTGGGAAGGCATTTGCCTTCATCAGATGTGAAGTGTCTTGATCAACAACTTAAGTGTTTCTTATAGCTATGCAAACACAAACAAGTGAAATGAAGAATACAATTGAAATTGTACAATACAATATTGTGGTGGTTTATCTTATAATTCAGTCTAGAGAATGCACCAGACAGCATCTAAGACCTGCACAAATCGAAATGTTCTAGGGGGACGGAGGCTCCCCAAACCCTTCGTGCCATTTCGTCTGCGCGCACTTTTCAGGGCAATCTCTATTGGGCTCAGGGCCATCTGTAAATTAGCTTAGATGGCCCACAGGGCCATCTCCCAAAATCCTTAATGTCATGCACTGCTGGTCATACAAAACCGGGTGATTTGCTACTGTGATAAATAGTTTCTCCTCCATCTTTTTTTGAAACATAGAAATGAACGGCGGGATATCTCTCCCAGCTTAGACACGGTTTGATTGGCTAGGACTTGAGCTGTCAGATATTCAGAAACGGGATTTGATTGGCTGGCGCTGGCTACGCCGGAGACGTCGGAGACGGACCGCTATGCTACCCACAATTCAGTGCGGTTTGATTGGCTACGGCTATATGGGCTTGAGCTGTCAGATTTTCAGAAACGGGATTTGATTGGCTGGTGCTGGCTACTCCGGCTTCTCCGGTGTCAGAAGTTGAACATTGTTCATTGAACATTGAACATTGTTCAACTTCTGACGCCGGAGACGTACCGCTATGCTACCCACAATTCAGTTCGGCGAAAAGCGAGGCAACGTGACGTCACCCCATTCAAAGTGAATGGGCAGAGGCGTTGGAAACCGTTTTTGAAGCTGTCGAAGATGTAGTGTGGACGGGCCATAATGTATTGACTTACTGTACAATAAACCTGAGCCGTGAAAGATACTCGACCCTCGATCATTCTACATTATTCTCCCGCAATTTGAATTAATCCAAAGTATTTGTTTGTTGTTGCTTTTACACATTTAAAAAGAAAAGATGAATAAAGAAGCACATGTATGTCACATTTAACCAACTAGTGCCCACATGCATGGGTCATATTTAAATCAGTACATTAAATGGCATATTATTCAATGTATGTATTTTTATAAATATATTTATTTTGGTAGGTTTGCTCTTCCGAAATACATTTTAATTATTATAATAAAGTACATATGTCTAATAATACTTACATACTTTTACTTAAATAAGATATGAATGCAGTACTTTAACTGGTAATGGAGTATTTTCACAGTGTGGTGTTTGTACTTTTACTTCAGGATCTACTACCTGCAGCAAGTGCTGATAAAGGGTCTAAAGTGTTATTAATGTGATAATAAAGTGCTACTGAAGAGTGTAAAGTGTTAATTAAGGGTAAAGGGAACAGACCTGCTCTGTGTATCCGAAGCTGAGGCTGTAAAACAGCGTCCAGTAGTTTCTGGAGTCTCTTCTTCTCCTCTTTGGAAAGAAACAGCTCCTCCTCGAGCTCTGCTATTGTTTGTTCAAACAGAGCAAATATCTCTTCATTAGCAGCAGTGAGTCGCTGCTTCTTCAACGACAGCAGCATTTGGACTTTACTCATGTTTCCTAGATCACCTTTTCCTGCAGACTCCGTTAAACACACCGTTTCTCTCTGCATCAAACTCTCAATCTGACTAGTGTTGCTAACGTGTTTCCAGCTAGCATGCTAAGCTAGCTCCTATAGTCCGAGGTAAACGCTCCAGAAAAAAGAGCACACAGTCCATTCAGAGGTTTATCCAGACACACAGATGATGGACCAGTAGAGCTGGAGCTCACACACACTTTCTCAGCAACACAGAGAGAGAGAGAGAACCGTAGAGACGAGACGCCACGTGGATCCAGGTTCTTCTTCTTCTTCTTCGTCTTCGTCTTCTTCTCTCGGTTTTTGGCGGATTGCAAACAGCTTTAAGGTGCATACCGCCACCTACTGTACAAGAGAGTGTATCACCATATCATCCTATCACCACTTGTGGAATTATACCATTGTGTTGTTTACGTTGTTTTAAATTCTTCCAATCAATCCTGTTCCACTCAAATACTTAAGAATGGCCTTCCTGCCTCTCTTACCCCCTCACCTTCTGTTCCCAGTGTCTCCATCAGGCTCCACTCCCTTCCTGGTAGCTCTTACCCCCTCACCTTCTGTTCCCAGTGTCTCCATCAGGCTCCACTCCCTTCCTGGTAGCTCTTACCCCCTCACCTTCTGTTCCCAGTGTCTCCATCAGGCTCCACTCCCTTCCTGGTAGCTCTGACCCCCTCACCTTCTGTTCCCAGTGTCTCCATCAGGCTCCACTCCCTTCCTGGTAGCTCTTACCCCCTCACCTTCTGTTCCCAGTGTCTCCATCAGGCTCCACTCCCTTCCTGGTAGCTCTTACCCCCTCACCTTCTGTCCCCAGTGTCTCCATCAGGCTCCACTCCCTTCCTGGTAGCTCTTACCCCCTCACCTTCTGTTCCCAGTGTCTCCATCAGGCTCCACTCCCTTCCTGGTAGCTCTTACCCCCTCACCTTCTGTTCCCAGTGTCCCCATCAGGCTCCACTCCCTTCCTGGTAGCTCTTACCCCCTCACCTTCTGTTCCCAGTGTCCCCATCAGGCTCCACTCCCTTCCTGGTAGCTCTGACCCCCTTTAAAATGTTACACATCTTTCTGACATTATTCGTGTAAAACAACTTTTAAATCTGATACTTACATTTAGAGATATTAAACATTGTTCAGACCTTGTTAAAGAGGCCTTCTTCAGATGTTAACATTAACTAGAGTGCGTGATGTCACAGCTAGAGGGTAAGAAATCTTGAAATGTGCCTTCATATTCATATTAAAACTGCCATAATTCCCAAACCCTACATTCCTGAGACATAACTTTTCATGACAAACGTAGGAAAACATCTCGTAGCTTGAAAAAAGACAAATAATGAAGCAATAATAATTAAACAAAATGCCTCTTGAGGGCATGAAGTGACAACAACTTTCAACATGCCTCCATTAAAGCCCATTGTAATGTCAGGCTGATATTTCCTCACGGCAGCAGCCGCACACCTTTAGTTAAACTGCCAAAAAGGCCACATTATTAATTAATCATCAGACTACATTAATATTTTAATAGTAAAACAATAAAAGCAATGATTGATAACACTTTACTTTATTCAACATAAAACCAAATGAACCTTAATAAGATATGGATATTAAGAAGGCCTTCAAAAGTGATACTGATGTATTGATGAAAGGCCGGCATTTTTTACGTTTGCTTCCCGAATAATGTAGAATCTCGCAAATATGCAAAAAACAACATAGTATAGTATTTGGAATATATGCCAAAAAAGACATACTGTAGCATAGCATGTCCAAACTTCACACAAAAACAGCATAATACAGTACGTTGAATGCAGGCAAAAAAACACAACATACTTTAGTCTGTCAGAAATATGAAAAACAACATATATGTCCAAGAAATATGTTGAAAATATGTAAAAACAAAACCACAAAAAAACACGTTTGGTTCTTTGATCAAATATTTCCTCAACAGAATCTTAAAGCTGGACTGAGTTTGATTAAGTGGAGGTTATTACAAAAATATTTAATCGAGGGAGAAGCCTGTGAGTAATTGGTAATATCATCTCTACCAACTTTCCAGAATATTCTGTTTTGAAGTTTCTCCAGAGACCCTTACTTCATGTGTCTCTAAGTCTTGGGGAAAAGTTCTCGATGTTTGAACTGATGATTAGCCTGTCCTTCATCGACAGCTAAAACTTTAGACACAACGTTGGAATAACTAATGACCCAAAATCAATACAGCATTGTAAACGCGACAAGTAGGGCAAATCTTTTTTAATAGTATTTTGGTCGATTTCTTATGATTGAAAATGCACCTGTTTTTTTATTGAAAGGTCTATTTTTAGCATCTCTAGTAACACCCGCCTCCTTTTATGGGATTTGAGTGTTTTTTGCATTTCCTATTTATATTTTTATGAAAATCCTGCTGTTTTTATCGGAAAATCTTGTGTCTTTTCAATTGCTTTCATATCATTCAATCCACTCCAAAGAATTTTGGCAGCCATGATAAGAGCTGATTCTCAAGATGAAAGGAAAGGAGGTTTCAAGCTTCCTTTATAACCTCCTTTAGCTTAGGAACCACTGGACCTCCCTAACCGAAAGGAGAGGAGAAAATGCTGCCCCACAATGCATTGCAGCCGCAGCATTTGCGTCACACAACAGTCGGCCGTTCACGGAAACAAACGATTATGACCGAGAAATTATATCATGAGAGTTACGGTGCTTATTAAGCATTTTAAAACGTATGTGGTAAGTTGCCAAAGTGCTTTGTTCTGAACGTTCATCAGTATTATAATCAAAGAGAGAAATATGAACGTTAGTTTTTACTGAAATGATCAAATAAAGTCAACATTTCACAGTGTTTACTGAGTTGTGTGGAGTTTGTTCAACTTTTAAAAGATGTTGATATACACAGTGATAGATGTTAAGGACTAACGTTTATAATAAATACATTTGTATTGATTTTAAGATAGTAACTTTTATGGGTAAGTAACTCAAATAATGGGTAAGTAACTCAAATAAATGCAGTGGAGTAAAATTACCAGGTTAACCTCTGAATTGTAGTGGAGTAGAATTACAAAGTAACAATGAGCTGTCATGTGGGTATTAATCCTGCGCATTATGGACACAAGCGATTTTCACCCATTAATTAATTATATGTTTTACATTTGATAACACCAATGTGTTTAATACTGGCAACTTCTAATTGTGGGAAAAACGAAAATGTTCAGCAGAGACGTCCCATAGAACATTTTGCGAAACACAATAGCCAGCATGTGTAGTTCTGGGGGGAAGTTCGATTCCAGTTTTGGATAGTCTGGCGTGGTTTCATTCCATTTCACACAGCTGTTTGACGCTCTGCGTAACCTTACGGGGACTGTAGTCCTAAACGATAGCTGGGGATTATGGGTAGTGTAGTGTCTTCGGCCATCCTAAACTCAGAAATGTTGACAATCGCAATGATGCTCGAAATGTCCCTTATAGGCCTACGTCTGTTTCCGGTTCTTTTTATTTTGAAATTCAGTTCCTGACTGACGCCAAAAAAGCCCGAGATTATGGAATTAAACCAATAAATAAAAGCAAGGATAATTGTGTGATATTGGTGAGTAAATAACAGTGTGTTATTTTGAAAAGAATAACAAATTAGAAGGAAAAAAAGATTGAAAAAATACAGATTTCAGTATCCTGAGGCTCTGAGCCCCATTTATAATTAATGTTATTAAGGGCTGTAAATATAATAAGCCTGTGTCTAAAATTGACAACAGGCTTATTATATTTACAGCCCTTAAGATACACTTTTGTGTTTAACAGCTGACCACTACCATGACATACTTTGTTTTAGTAGATTTCGCATGAGAGCAAAATGTATAAATATGAGCATTAAATGATATGAATATGAGAACAACATGCATGAATGTGTGAGTGACAATATATGAATGTGTGCATTGAAATATGATAATATGAGAGCAAAATGTAGGCTATGAATGTGTGAGTGTAAATATATACGTGTGTGAGAGTGAAAATGTATGTATGTAAAAGGAGAATATATGTGTGTAAGAGTGAAAATGTATGTATGTAAAAGGAGAATATATGTGTGTAAGAGTGAATATGTATGTATGTAAAAGGAGAATATATGTGTGTAAGAGTGAAAATGTATGTATGTAAAAGGAGAATATATGTGTGTGAGAGTGAAAATGTATGTATGTAAAAGGAGAATATATGTGTGTAAGAGTGAATATGTATGTATGTAAAAGGAGAATATATGTGTGTAAGAGTGAAAATGTATGTATGTAAAAGGAGAATATATGTGTGTAAGAGTGAATATGTATGTATGTAAAAGGAGAATATATGTGTGTAAGAGTGAATATGTATGTATGTAAAAGGAGAATATATGTGTGTAGAGTGAAAATGTATGTATGTAAAAGGAGAATATATGTGTGTGAGAGTGAAAATGTATGTATGTAAAAGGAGAATATATGTGTGTAAGAGTGAATATGTATGTATGTAAAAGGAGAATATATGTGTGTAGAGTGAAAATGTATGTATGTAAAAGGAGAATATATGTGTGTAAGAGTGAAAATATGCTGCATTTTGAATGTCCGATAGTCCACCATTTCCACCGGAAATATCAAACATTTAATAAAAGTGAAAAACAATGAACAAGACTTAACGTATTCATCAAAATTAATTATATTTATTTCGTTTGGATGTAGGATTGTTTGACTTTGTTTAGAGCAGTGATCTTCTACTACTATGAACATTTTGGACCCAAAATCACACAAAAAACGTAAAAACAGATTTTGAAAATGATATTATTTTTCAGGTAACACAAACATACACAACGAAACCATTTAAAAGCTGGAAATATATATATGGGATGTTACTATGATAATGTGAACGTTTGATTGAGGTAGCATGAGATTTCAATCTGATAAGGCAAAAGTGTTATTATAAATATAATACAAATATATATATATACACATTATGTACAAAAATCTGTTTTTTCTGTCTTTATCTGTGCCACGCTTCAAAGCGGTTTCTGTCAATACGACACAGAGGGCAACATCACAGATTCCTCCTCCTCCATGTCAAAAAACAAGCTTAAAGCTTGACTCACGTTCAGAGTTCTCTTCATCATAGTTGAATCTTCAAAACTCTAAATCTATCTAACTATATCTAAATTCTCAATGTTTGTCTATCACTTTACTTCAATCGCAGTCTCCCGCCGTCTCTCTTCGTCTCTTTTCGTCTCGTATCACTCCGTTTACCTGATTACCTCACCCCTTCCTGGTAAATACATCCTGTTGAGCAGAATCTACAGTTTCCAGTATTTTCCGTTTCGTAAAATGATAAAATACGGCGAAGATATTAAAATATGTGCTTCCATTATTCATACTTCTGAAATATATCTGTATTAACTTTATATCATCGTATGTCCGTTTATATCATCGTATGTCCATTTATTTTTGTCTGTTTATTGGGTCTTTTTGCATGAAACAAAGACTGGCATATAGTTTCAAGCCAGTACTTTCGACAGAAATACACATATACATCCTGTTGAGCAGGATCTACAGTTTCCAGTATTTTCCGTTTCGTAAAATGATCAAATACGGCAAAGATATTAAAATATGTGCTTCCATTTTTCATACTTTTGAAATGTATTCACTTTATATCATTGTATCTCCGTGTTTATTGGGTATTTTTGCATGAAACAAAGACTGGGATATAGTTTCAAGCCAATACTTTCGACAGAAACACACGGCAATGTTGTCCGGACTGTTGTTTTTATGCGGCACCGGCTTGAACAGGTCATGTGATCTGATCACGCCGGCGTGACGGTCGACTCCAAAGGGTTAATATTAAATACATATAAGTATTATTACAACTTGTATTTAGAAATACTCTGTTGTAATTATTGATGCATAAATGTGTTCATCCATTCAATGTGGCATCTGCTATAATGGGGTTCATGTATGATATTACTTAATAATACAATACATTATAATATATGATATGATAATTACATTTTAGTTTTATTCATTTCTTATTTCATAGTTTCTCATTATTATTATTTGTATCGATCATCTTATTTTTGATTTTATTAATCTGTGTGAATCTGTGCTGTCCTGTTTTTCACTCTCACCCTGTTGCTGTTTGAACTACTGAATTTCCCCACGGCATTAATAAAGGTCCGTCTTATCTTATCTTAATGTATACGTTGATTTACTTCAATCTACTGTACTGTGTAAAAACACCCCAACAATATTACAAGAAATATACTGCATAAAGCAAACTATATACTTTATTTGATCTAAAACATTGATGTTTTTTCATTATAGTAGCTTGTGAAAACCATACAGTAACACATAAGTGATTAAATGCTACAGTATTCAGCAAATACAACTGCAGAGCTGCAAACATTACAAACAGACTAAGTTAATCAACACCCAGTTGTCTTTGTGTTTTTGTGAATGAAGCGCCATCTCATGGTTAAATCCTGTAATTGAACAAATGGGGAAATTGGGCAACGCCCTCTAGCAATTTGGCAACACCCCCAGCCACTGGGATCCGCTGGGCTTTTGACTGGGACACACCCATGTGAGTCTGATCTGGAGTGCTTCATCTGTATACGTCACCCCATACTCTACCCGCCTTAAGAGACACTATTTTGGGATACAATTTCTCCATTTTCACCCCTTTTCTCTGGTTCTTCCAAAAGTTAACTTAGACTTTTTCTGACCCATGTGCATGACCCTGGATCTCTGCCTGTGTGCCTGTGGGACCTTGCTTACAGCAGTGACTCTGCTGTACATTTCCTGAGTCAAATGTGGATGAAATGGACAGATTCCTGTACATTTCATGAGTCAAATGTGGATGAAATGGACAGGTTTCAAGCTTCTTTCCCGGGTTACATAGTGCTGTGAAGCAGCCTCTCCTCTGGGTGGTGGGAGAGCGAGGTGCTGGAAGGAGCTCTCTGGGTGCGCTCTTAGGGTCACAGCCCGCTGTTAACGTCAATTGGGGCTCTGTGAGCCGCCACAGAGAGGTGCTTTTCCCGGTGTATTTCATGGAAGTCTGACATAGCCTGTGTCCTGTGAAATAGCCTGTTTGCCCATGTCAAATCTTGCTATTAATTGATAACTTTTAATAGGAATCTCTGTTTGACATATGTTCAGAATGTGCTAATTATTCAGAAATAGCACATTCTGAATGACCCAGTGTACACATCGTTGTGTACCTCTGTGTCACAGCCCGCTGCTGCTCTCTCACTTTTACCCAGCTTTCACACACTCATTCCTGGGTAAGAAAGCCATGTGCATCACCCTGGATCTCTGCCTGTGTGCCTGTGGGAACCTGCTTACAGCAGTGACTCTGCTGTACATTTCATGAGTCAAATGCGGATGAAATGGACAGGTTTCATGACCCTGGATCTCTGCCTGTGGGACCCTGCTTACAGCAGTGACTCTGCTGTACATTTCAGAAACACATTAATAAACAATGAACCACGGCACTCTGGAGAAAAGTATAAGGTTGGAGAAGTCGTTATTTAATTTAATCTGGCTTCGTGTGATTAAAAGCAACACGATCATCGACCCGACGCAGTTCCCCGTTGTTGTTGTTGTTGCAAATCAGCGATGTAAACGGTGAAATCCCAGTTGTACTTCGCTAACACGCAGTGCCTGGGAGGGTGCGTTTGATTGTTCCCACAATAATGTGCGCTTGTGCTTCAAAGGTCCATCATACAAGATTTAGGGGATCTATTGGCAGCTGCTGATAATAACATCCATCATTATGGTTTACTAATAGTTATCACTTCACTTCCTCCTCCAGCACCTGGACACAGCAGGAACCTACGCCAGGATCCTGTTTGTGGACTTCAGCTCTGCCTTCAACACAATCCATCAGGACCTCTCTCCATCAGGACCAACACCTCTCTCCATCAGGACCAGAACCTCTCTCCATCAGGACCAGCACCTCTCTCCATCAGGACCAACACCTCTCTCCATCAGGACCAACACCTCTCTCCATCAGGACCAACACCTCTCTCCATCAGGACCAACACCTATCTCCATCAGGACCAAAATTCTCTCCATCAGGACCAAAACCTCTCTCCATCAGGACCAGAACCTCTCTCCATCAGGACCAGAACCTCTCTCCATCAGAACCAACACCTCTCTCCATCAGGACCAACACCTCTCTCCATCAGGACCAACACCTCTCTCCATCAGGACCAGAACCTCTCCATCAGGACCAAAACCTCTCTCCATCAGGACCAGACGCTCTCTCCATCAGGACCAGAACCTCTCCATCAGGACCAAAACCTCTCTCCATCAGGACCAGAACCTCTCTCCATCAGGACCAGAACCTCTCTCCATCAGGACCAGAACCTCTCTCCATCAGGACCAACACCTCTCTCCATCGTTTTTTTACCCGTAGAAGTTTTAGTGCTGTACTTTTATTTAAGGTTATTGACTGTAAAAACAGAGGATAAATCGTGAATCAATATTGTGTAATTAACAAGGATAAACCAGCCTGTCCACCTACAAAGAACGACCATATAGGTCGATTGTTCAGCAGCTAAATACGACCCAGAGTCACGTTTTAAAGTGTAGCACCGCTAGTGGTCATGTAAGAAACAACATGCTCCTGTCGATTGCAAACGCTCCGGAGGGTCGTTTATTCACAAATAACCCTCTCTGGAAAATCCTAAATTGTGGAATAGTTTGGCCATTAAAATGCTTTTTTATTAGATTTCTAGCGAGAAGTGTATATTGTGCTTTTATAATCTACGTCCAGTGGATGTGTAGGATCTACAGTTTGATAGATATACGAAGATGATTTGAGGTCTCGCCAGGAGAACGTGTACTGTATATGGGGCAGCTTCCATGTAAAGTTAGCGTGGGTAAAAACAGTATTTCCGGTCTCGAAGTTTTCATAATAAAACCGGAAGTATTCCCCACACTGTCAAATGATTACACAGTGATATCTGCATCCACTAAAAAACATCAGTTTATCCTTGTTAATTACACAATATTGTTTGGTTTAAATTGTGTACAATGTTTTTGTGTTTTTAACCTTCGATTCGGAGAAACAAATAGTTTTTTAGGAGTTTAGACACTACAGAGTTTCCGAAGACACTGCACTACCCAGAATCCCCAGCTATCGTTTGGGACTACAATATCCGCCTTGCTTAGCCCTCAAGCTCCGAGCTGCTCAGTGTGTTTCTCTGAATAATGTTTGTTTTATGTTGCGCTCCATGCAGCCAAACCAAACTGCCTGCAGGGACGAATACAGTTGAAAGACCTCCTCTCCCCTGTTTAGAGTATGAGAGGTCCTGATAATTTATTCCGGTAAATTATTCTGACCTCCTAATTGACCTTTCCGAAGTTATTGAGTCTATGTAAGTTTGCGGCTTGGCTCAGATCCACCAACGTCAGCAAGATCTCACCTCTACTAACTTCCCGAAGAACCAAGGTTTCAATTAACTGCTGTTTCAATTCAGACAACTCTCTTTTAATCTGTTTAAGCGATCCCGAAGGATTTTGATATCAGTAAATGGAGTGTGCTCCTACCTAAGTGTGTGTGTGGCAGGGTGCAATCTTACCTTTGACGCAGGAGAGGAGGGCACAGGTGTCTTTTAAAGGATCCCAATCCAACAGGTGGGATTCAGTTTATTTGAAGAAAAATAAGTCCAAACTAATACAGGGTTTTACCTTCTCTCTCACAACATTATAATCATCCTAACAAAAAACCGTGCTGTGATCATGTTCAAATGAAACTTTAATTCACAGTCTTACATTTATTACCAAAATGTTTTAATTTCAACTGCCCATTTCAGTTGTGACATTTTAAAATTATCCCGATAGAATTTAGAGGTATTTCCTCATAAAAAGACCGGTGACAATAAAAAGCGCATTCAACTTTTCATTCACCCATTTATTCACTTCAGTTTCATACACTTTTTCCGACACAGACGGCGGATATAACATTTAAAAACCCATTCCTGTCTGCAATTTCGGAGGGGAGATTTTCCTCACAGATGGCAGTATTTATAACATTCCATACACTTTTTCTCTCATCAAATCATTCCACTCAGCCAACAACCAATAAATTCGAGAGATATTTACCCCGTCTGGGAGGACCTTACCGAGAGCTATTAACCCAGCTCTGAAGCACACAGCCTACCCGGAGAGAGTCTACCAGGGGTCACCCCCCCCTCTCTCGCGCTCTCTCAAAAAACCAGTCTCTTTATGCTAAAAAAAACTGGATCCTAAACCCAAAAAAACAAAACTCCTCCTCTACACGTAATTTGTGAAGAACTGCGCATGTCCTATAATGTACAAGGCTGAACATGTCTCAACATGTTCCATAGCTTTATGACATAAGACTCACTTTCTCATGTTAGTGTGAAAAGGACATGAACTCTCTTTGGCCTCTAATGTTTCTCCCCTTAGTGTGAAGCCCCCCCCCTCCCTGTGGACTGCTGCCAGAGGAGAGGAAGAAAACTCAACCTAAACAAACCACTTTGTTTTGTTTATACTGTAACTATAGAAAAACCTAAAATATGAAGCATTTTCATAGTGGGTTATACAAGAATATAATTGATTATATTTGATTATAACTAACTTTCGTTTTTAAGTATTAAACATACTATGCAAACTCACAATACCCTCTTTTCAAAACGCAAAGTTCTCAAATAGCAAGAGAACAAATTGCAAGCATAGATACATATTCAAAACCCGTCAAGAAGCATTCTCATTATGGGTTTATACAAGAATATGATTGATCATGTATGATTTATAATTAACTTTCGTTTTTAAGTATTCACTTCATACCATGATCTCAATTAACTTTCGTTTTAAGTATTCACTTCATATGAAGATCTCAACACATGTATTCTATCACTGTATTATATAAGTAATCTTGTTAGTAACCTACTGTATGGCAGGTGGAGGGGCAGTGATGTTACAGGTGGAGGAGCAAGACTGCAAGACTGCAAACTTACAAGACAGAGAAATCGAAGTTTGTTCTCCAGAGATGAGGTTGATTTCACTTCAATTTGTTCATATTTTCTAAAGATGTGGAAATGGCACAAAAAAAAACTTGAGAGCTGTAACCAAGACAACTGTAACAACATGAGTAGACAGCCACCAAGGTTTTTCAAGTCCCTCTCTTACTCCATTTTGCCAACCCAAACTTCCAGGTACATGACGGGACACCTTGCTTGTTTTTGTTGTTTGCGCTCCTCTGGCAGGTGGAGGGCAGTGATCCCTTCCCTTCTTCCCTCAATCTTTGAGACTAATGTAAGTAGAAGACATGGCACTGTAAATGTTCGAACATTTAAAATATTATACCACTTAAAAATAAGAAATATTACTTTTGTTACTAAGAGTTCATACTTATTATACCTGTGTCACCTTTCACACTATCGCTGTGATCATGAGCTATGGGCTTTGTAGATACAGGTCCCGGGGTGAATCGTGGTGCAGGGGCCCTTCTCTTTTTGACCACAGGGCGATGCACGAAGATGGTGGGTATAGCCTCTGCTCTCAGCCTAGTCTTGCCCTTTTTTGACGATAACGATAAACGATAACGATAATGATAACGATAACGATAACGATAACGATAACCGTTTTTGGACTTCCGTTGTCGTAACTCTTCTATTATATGGCTCTGCTATCATCTATCAGCTCTTGTCATGGCTGCCACTGAGGGACTTCCGGGTCATTTCACTCCGTTAGGAAGGTAAGCTAAATGGACTATTCGACTTCAGCCCAGATTTGGATAGAGGGTGACGACTCAAAAGAGAGTTTTGGTAAAAAAAACGGCAGATGTTGTTCTCCTTTTCCTGCCTATTCTTATACAAATTCTTTGGAGTGGATTGAATGATATGAAAGCAATTGAAAAGACACAAGATTTTCCGATAAAAACAGCAGGATTTTCATAAAAATATAAATAGGAAATGCAAAACACACTCAAATCCCATAAAAGGAGGCGGGTGTTACTAGAGCTGCTAAAAATAGACCTTTCAATAAAAAAACAGGTGCATTTTCAATCATAAGAAATAGACCAAAATACTATTACAAAATATTTGCCCTACTTGTCACGTTTACAATGCTGTATTGATTTTGGGTCATTAGTTATTCCAACGTTGTGTCTAAAGTTTTAGCTGTCGATGCAGGACAGTCTAATCATCAGTTCAAACATCGAGAACTTTTCCCCAAGACTTAGAGACACATGAAGTAAGGGTCTCTGGAGAAACTTCAAAACAGAATATTCTGGAAAGTTGGTAGAGACGATATTACCAATTACTCACAGGCTCCTCCCTCGATTAAACATTTTTGTTTATAGCATTTCAGAAAATACTTTAAAACGCCTTTTTCAATTTCCCTGAGCTTCAAATGTGAAATACTATACAGCTTGTTTTACCAACAATCCAAATACCCTAGTTCAAAACCAACCAAGGGAAGACTGCAAATCCTCCCTGTCAGGCATTTCTGCTGGTAGAAAATAGTTGATAATGAAAAGTTGATCAACAACAAATATTCCTACAGGAATAAGATACAAGGTTGTGTTGAATAAAATGTTGTACACTATGTTTTTCTCACGCTGAATACCGACATTATGATGTTTAATGTGTTTCCAGTTCTGGATTTGGCAGGTAAACAAATGAGAGGGAAATAAAAGGAAATGCATTCTGCACTTCCTCTGTCAGCCACAAGAGGGCAGCGGGACTCCATGCTACAGAGACAACAGAGGACACTTCAGTGATTGTAGATCTAAATCTGATTTGTTGTACAGAAACAAGTTCCTGCCTGCAGTAATATCCTGGCTTCTTCATCTGTATTCATCTGTCAGCTCTCAGGAGATCTGCTCTTCCAACTACAGCTCTAAGAGACCTTTATTAACCAATGAAAAGCTGTTTAAGCTCCACAAACACATCAACATACCTGTGGGAATGTAGCAACATAATCAGGGCTGCACATAACTGGTGCGCAGGTGCGCATGCGCACCTCCACCAAAAAAAGAGCACCGGGTCATTTGAAACAAAGCGCATTTGCGTACCAACATTGAGAGAGGGAGAGAGAGAAGGGAGAAGAGAAAAGAGAAAATAGAGGAGAGAGAGAGAGAGAGAGAAGAGAGAGAGAGAGAGAAAGATATTTGCGAGTTGCATATGAACCATGATATGAACTCAGGGTCGGCCCGTAGCACTGGCTAGATGTCCGCCTAGGGCGCCAGATCTGGGGAGGCGCTGCGCTGGCAGTTCTGGGAGGGAAAAAAACATTTTGACCGTTGGGGCTCATCCTAATTTTCGGCCTTGATGTAACAATATTCATAATTAAGTAAATGTAACACCCTTTTCACCCCGGTTACACGTTTCATTTGCCCTGTACGATGGGCGCTGTAAGTGATGAAAATGGGGGATGTTGGCTTATCTGGCGCCCGCAGCTCACAGCCAAAATGCGAGGGAGAGAAGGAGGGTGCACCGGTACCGGTGCTGTTGTTATTAGAATCTGGTGCCGTGCTAGCTGCTCTAACGGATATAAGAAGAAGATGTTTTTACAATAATGTGGAGGGAGAGTCCTCTCCAGTCAGACTGAGAGGCTGATACTACAGCTCAGTGAGGTAAAGTCTAAGTTCAAACGGTTTGGTCGCAATTTATGTAAACACATATTTCCAAGGCACTCCTTTATAATTATTGGGATAAACAGGTTTTAAATCATTCCAATGTATACCATAGGACAGTAACCAAAAATATCCTTTAAAACTGGAGATATTTAAAAAAATGCATAAATAAATGTTAAGGTAAAATAAGATATGAATGAACAACACAAATAAAATAAGTTACATTAATTTGTTATTGGCTATGGTAGGTTATTGGTTATGTTCACATACTTATTTGATTACATCCACTTGTCTAAGATGACAACAGAGACTTTCGACCCAAACCCAGCTGTTGACTTGTGGATGCAAGCAGCTAATCACAGACTCAACCAGAGAGAAAGAAGTAGGCCTACATCATCAGCTACCATGTCTGACAGAGAGGAAGACAGTGAGGAGAACAGTCAGGAGGGGAGTGATGACAGCTTGTAGGATTACTGCTCGTGCTAATGTTGTCTTGTGTTCACCTCTGCATGTGTGTTCTGTGTTCACCTCTGCATGTGTGTTCTGTGTTCACCTCTGCATGTGTGTTCTGTGTTCACCTCTGCATGTGTGTTCTGTGTTCACCTCTGCATGTGTGTTCTGTGTTCACCTCTGCATGTGTGTTCTGTGTTCACCTCTGCATGTGTGTTCTGTGTTCACCTCTGCATGTGTGTTCTGTGTTCACCTCTGCATGTGTGTTCAGTGTTCACCTCTGTGTGTTCAGTGCCGTGTGTCTGGCAAATAAAGTCAAGACCCCTCAAAAGTTACGGTTTATTTCATTTTAAGGATGAGCACCAAGCAACATCTCCAGGTGCTCCTTTGAGAACCAGGGCAACAAAGTTATGTGCACCCCTGAACATAATGAAAGTGCAAGTGATTATTTTTGGACCCACACTACGTCATTACTTACTCGTATGAATACACAATGTGATTCACTGTTGGTACTATACTATTGGTTAAAGGGACCCAACACTGATTGCTTTGCTTACGAGACACATTTCCCTTTTAGATATTTCCAGATCATAGTCATCACATGTTATAGAGAAACTTAGTTTAGAACTTATTTACTTAAGTTAAAGGATAACCTCCCCTTAATCAAACTCAGTCCAGCTTTATGATTCTGTTGAGGAAATATTTGATCAAAGAACCAAACGTGTTTTTTTGTCGTTTTTGTTTTTACATATTTTCATCATATTTCTTGGACATATATGTTGTTTTTCATATTTCTGACAGACTAAAGTATTTTTTTTGCATATTCCAAATACTATACTATGTTGTTTTTTGTATATTTGCGAGATTCTACATTATTTGGTAAGCAAAGGTAAAAAATGCCGGCCTTTCATCAATACATCAGTATCACTTTTGAAGGCCTTCTTAATATCCATATCTTATTAAGGTTCATTTGGTTTTATGTTGAATAAAGTAAAGTGTTATCAATCATTGCTTTTATTGTTTTACTATTAAAATATTAATGTAGTCTGATGATTAATTAATAATGTGGCCTTTTTGGCAGTTTAACTAAAGGTGTGCGGCTGCTGCCGTGAGGAAATATCAGCCTGACATTACAATGGGCTTTAATGGAGGCATGTTGAAAGTTGTTGTCACTTCATGCCCTCAAGAGGCATTTTGTTTAATTATTATTGCTTAATTATTTGTCTTTTTTCAAGCTACGAGATGTTTTCCTACGTTTGTCATGAAAAGTTATGTCTCAGGAATGTAGGGTTTGGGAACTATGGCAGTTTAAAAAAAAATATGAAGGCACATTTCAAGATTTCTTACCCTCTAGCTGTGACATCACGCACTCTAGTTAATGTTAACATCTGAAGAAGGCCTCTTTAACAAGGTCTGAACAATGTTTAATATCTCTAAATATAAAAATCAGATTTAAAAGTTGTGTTACACGAATAATGTCAGAAAGATGTGTAACATTTTAAAGGGGGTCAGAGCTACCAGGAAGGGAGTGGAGCCTGATGGGGACACTGGGAACAGAAGGTGAGGGGGTGAGAGAGGCAGGAAGGCCATTCTTAAGTATTTGAGTGGAACAGGATTGATTGGAATAATTTAAAACAACGTAAACAACACAATGGTATAATTCCACAAGTGGTGATAGGATGTTATGGTGATACACTCTCTTGTACAGTAGGTGGCAGTATGCACCTTAAAGCTGTTTGCAATCCGCCAAAACCCGAGAGAAGAAGAAGAAGAAGAAGAACCTGGATCCACGTGGCATCTCGTCTCTACGGTTCTCTCTCTCTCTGTGTTCCTGAGAAAGTGTGTGTGAGCTCCAGCTCTACTGATCCATCATCTGTGTGTCTGGATAAACCTCTGAATGGACTGTGTGCTCTTTTTTCTGGAGCGTTTACCTCGGACTATAGGAGCTAGCTTAGCATGCTAGCTGGAAACACGTTAGCAACACTAGTCAGATTGAGAGTTTGATGCAGAGAGAAACGGTGTGTTTAACGGAGTCTGCAGGAAAAGGTGATCTAGGAAACATGAGTAAAGTCCAAATGCTGCTGTCGTTGAAGAAGCAGCGACTCACTGCTGCTAATGAAGAGATATTTGCTCTGTTTGAACAAACAATAGCAGAGCTCGAGGAGGAGCTGTTTCTTTCCAAAGAGGAGAACAAGAGACTCCAGAAGCTACTGGACGCTGTTTCACAGCCTCAGCTTCGGATACACAGAGCAGGTCTGTTCCCTTTACCCTTAATTAACACTTTACACTCTTCAGTAGCACTTTATTATCACATTAATAACACTTTAGACCCTTTATCAGGACTTGCTGCAGGTAGTAGATCCTGAAGTAAAAGTACAAACACCACACTGTGAAAATACTCCATTACCAGTTAAAGTACTACATTCATATGTTATTTAAGTAAAAGTATGTAAGTATTATTAGACACATGTACTTTATTATAATAATTAAAATGTATTTTGGAAGAGCAAACCTACCAAAATAAATATATTTATAAAAATACATACATTGAATAATATGCCATTTAATAGAGATGTCCCGATCCGATCACGTGATCGGGGATCGGAGCCGATCAAGTGATTTTCAAAAGATCGGAATCGGGAGAAAAAAAATCGGGAATCGGGAATTTTTTTAAATGACCATGTTCACGTCTTAAAGTGATCCTGAGGCCTTAGTTTTGGTTTAAAATGACACAACATCATGTATGTGTTGCTTCTTTTGGGCTTGTTTTCAGACCTGGTTGCTTATTCCTCTCAAAGCTGGCAACAGAGTGGGCGCAGTGTCTGATAGTAGCAGCAAGCTAACGAGAGGCTACGTTCAGCTGGTGACTCGGGAGTCGGGACAGAGAAAATGTCAGGAGTTTGGAAGTATTATAAAATTGAAAGCGAAGGCAGTGTAACAGCCAGATGCAATGTTTGCAAGGCGGAGGTTCCGCGTGGTGGAAAGAACAGAGCTACGTTCAACACGACCAATCTAATACGCCACCTGAGAAACAAAGACCAACAACAACACGACGAGTACACAGCGGCCACCCAGGTAACGGCACTGACACAACCGACACTTTCAAAATCAAATGATCGGAATCGGATCGGGAGCAAAAAAAGGTGATCGGGACATCCCTACCATTTAATGTACTGATTTAAATATGACCCATGCATGTGGGCACTAGGAGTGGAGTGCAAGGGCGCCGGAAGCGGGGGGGGCCAGGGGGCCATTGGCCCCCCCACTTTTCAGCCCTGCCCCACATTTTCTTAGCAGCAGATTTAAAAACATTTTTTTTTTTTTCTTTTCAGTCTTTATTTCGAACAGATTCAAAAATAATAAATAAAAAATAAAAAATGTGAAAACAGAATACCGTATTGTTATAATACAGTATTTATCCACATTCATGGTAATATTTGTATATTCAACAAAAAAAACAAAAAAAGTCTCAAAGTCATATTAATAATAATAAATCATATGTGTCCAAAAGGGAGTAGGAGGAAGCAAATGCTTATTAATTCCCACCCCTTACTTGATCAATGAGTGTCCTTTAAATCATTATGCAAGTTATTCCTTCTTAGATTTACATTTATACATATACAATAATTTCTCGTCTTCAATCACCTTTCTTCATTCTCCTAGTTTTCCAAAAAAGTGTTTCTGTACATCCTTTTAAACTGAATTATGCTTGTGCTTTGTTTGAACTCCTGCTCCAAACCATTCCATAAAATCACCCCACAGATTGTTAAACTCATACTTCTCAGAGTTGTTCTGACCTTGAGTTGTTTAAAATGTAGATTTCCTCTCAAATGATACCCACCCTCTCTGTCTACGAACAATGTTTTTAATTTCCTAGGAAGTAGATTATGTCTGGCTCTGTACATGATTTGTGCCGTTTTAAATTTAACCAGATCAATGAACTTCAATATGTGTGACTTCAAAAATAATACATTAGTGTGTTCAAGATATCCAACATTATTGATAACTCTTATAGCCCTTTTTTGTAATGTGCATAACGGCTGTAGGTTGGTTTTGTACGTGTTTCCCCAAATCTCCACACAGTAAATCAGATATGGCAATATGAGTGTGTTATATAGAGTATACAATGAGTTATAGTCCAGAATGTATCTGGCTTTTCCCAATATTGCGATAGTTTTAGCCAGTTTTGCTTTTACATGAGTGATATGAGGTTTCCAGCTGATGTTGTGCTCTCAAACCACACCAAGGAACTTCATTTCATATACTCTTTCTATGTGTATGTTATCTAGTATTAATTGTATCTGTGGATTTGTTTTATGTTTTCAACAAATTCAACAAATTGTTGTCTGTTGCTTACATAATCTCTCACCCAGTTTAATCCCACCCCTCTGATGCCATACCGTTCCAGTTTTATCAGTAAAATATTGTGATCTATGGTGTCAAATGCTTTTTGTAAGTCTATAAATATTCCACTGCTTGTTTTTTATTGTCCTTGCAGTTTGCTATTTCCTCACTTAATTCCATTAGTGCCATAGATGTTGATCTATCTTTCCTGAATCCATATTGACTGTCGTCCAAAAGCTGATGTGTTTCCATGAAACTGTGCCGCGGAAAACTGTACAAATCCCATTTCAATAATTCCCCTCTACTCTAAAGTCGCATCTAAAACGCAATCTGATCTAGCTGTGTATATTTTGTTATTTTTGATTGTTATTTCAATCTCATTAGCTACAGGCATGTTTGAAGCTTGTAAAGGGAAGATGACAGCTCTCGCCACTCTGCTGTTCCTCAGCGCCGCCCCCCCTCCCTCCCGCTGAAATTATGAATGTAAGGCATAGTAATCATAGATAACATGGCAGGGTCCGTTACAGTTTGTTTTTATCTGATTTCAAATAAGCAAAGTCTTGGCTTTCAGAATATTAAACTTGTTTCGGCAAATTCAGATGATAAATAGGCCTACAACCATAGGCGGCGCGTGAGGCTCAGGTTTGGGAAGGCTAAATAACTTTTTTTACCTGACGCTGCCCGCCTCCGTCGTCTATAGAAAAGAGATCAACTCAGTGTGCGGAGTTTAAATCTCTCAAGTCATATTACAGGATAAAGGAAATACAGTTTAAACTGCCGTATGCAGAGAAGACGCCGACGTGTCGTACTTATCATTCATATTACATCATCAATCAGATCATCGATCATATAATATCATATATTTCCTTA
This sequence comes from Gymnodraco acuticeps, assembly GCF_902827175.1. NCBI lineage: Eukaryota > Metazoa > Chordata > Actinopteri > Perciformes > Bathydraconidae > Gymnodraco > Gymnodraco acuticeps. The sequence goes on from NW_022991131.1 coordinate 92,944, forward strand.
TCTGAGTCAGCTTCTCCAGCCGTATCTGGCCGTGCAACACTCACATTATGTTGACGAAACACTCGAGTCAAATGTAATTAAAGTCAGATCCGCTCGTGTCTTAGACGGGGCAGTGATATCATAAAACTGTAAAAAGTTGTTCTGTATTCTCCTTGCAGCAACTCTGTGGCTTGTATTCTGGATTATATGTTTAAGTCATGGATGTGTAAAGCTCATATTTGTCTAATATTAGTTTACTTTTCATTAATGAAGTATGATGTTGCGCTGTCAGTAGGCTACACTTGTCCCTGTTTGTGATTGGTCAAATGTAGCTAACCCCGCCCCTTTCACGTGAACGCGCTCTCAGCTGGAGAGAGAAACCCTGGCTTGATTTACCGAGCTGATAACCAGCGCCGTAGGACCGCTTAGCGAGATCTCATTTGTTAGTTTGTTGTTGTTAGTTAGTTTGTTACTCAAACATATCCAGGGTATGTTGAACTGGCTTCGTAGTACAGGGCACAGGTGGCTAGCAGCGCTAATGTCAAAGACACAGACATTATACATTATATTTGTATTTTACCAGGATGCAGTGATACAAATATTTGGCTTAGCCTTCCCTAGCCTACAGCACCCGCCGCCCCTGCCTACAACTTTGAAGCTTCAGCATAATTACAAGCGGAGAATGGAGTAATTTAACGTCACAGCAGGCATAACAACAGCCGGTGTTTCTCGTGAGTGCAGTAATCCAAACGGAAATATCTTCATGTGACATATTTTGCTTAATATTTGGAGTACAAAAACAATCCTGATATCATTAGAAAGCTAGAAATCTAAATGTGTCTTCGGGTCAATGCGACTGATTTCGATGGAGCAGGTCACTTTGCATTAGGTACAATAAAGCAGGTAGACATAACAGGAAGAATATGTTGGCCTACATTTTAACCCAATCAAATAGGACATTGTCACACCATTCAAATGTATCCATGTAAATTACAACCAATAAAAAAGCTTAGATTTGTTTATTTGTTACGTTGTTTACTTTATTTGTTACGTTGTTCTGTGTTTGTCAGTCGTTAACCTAGAAATAATATATACACTTGCAAACATGTCAGAAGAACCAGCGCAGAAGAAAACTAAATACAGTCAATCTAAACTTAAATTTAACAACTGGAAGGTCACATCCCTGACATCCACATCTCCGGAGCCTGAACCTAATTCAAACATAGAAGCAGCGAAGCCAGATGAACCCAAAAGCAGCACCTCTGCGGCCGCAGAAACTGTCAAAAGTATAAGTATAAAGTTGTATATATTTACAGACTATTGCAAAAACTAAGAAGCTTATAAACATCAGGTTTAAAACTAAAAGAGCTTTACAAAAAAGTAACACAATTAAAGATGTTTGGAGTTTTATTTGAGTTATTCATTTACATTTTGTGTCAAAGAGATGCTGATTTGAAACCGTTGTTAGGCCTACATACAGTTACGGCATTTCCTGTTTCTGCCGGAGAGAGGGGAGTTTGTCCCAAAAGCTTGCTGCTGTATTTACTCCCTCCATCTGACAGGAGGGAGCCTCATGTGTCACTCCACGGAGTTCACTCCGTCACGGAGGGGGAGTGTGTAGGTGTAGGGCGTGGTTTGGGATTGGGCCATACACACGCACTTTTTTTGGCCCCCCCACTTCTAAAATGAATCCGGCACGCCTGGTGGAGTGCACCAGCTGGCAATAGTGTCTGTATGCAGACCACAGCAAGGAGGCGGATCCTAAAAGGGGGCGTTTCCTAAAAGGTTATGAGCCCCGCCCCCCACGTATTTCTTAAAGGTATATGACGCTCTGTTTCTCATTTATTTTAATGCTTTGAATGAATCATAAACGAACTTTGAAAAATAATAATTATAATTAATTTGCATATAGAATGAAGAGTATACAACCCACAGAGAAGACAAATTAATTGACCTATTGACAGATCATAATGAATACAGAGTCAATTTGATAGTTTATCATAACATAGGATACATTAAACTCATACATTGTAGGCATATCATTTTTTACTGTTTGTGCAGTGGTAGTAATTATTATTCAAATCAATCAACTACGTTTTATGGAAGATATTGCTGTATATCATTTAACAACATGAGTAGAGGTTTCTGTACACCTAAAATACTGAAGTTACTGTCCTGTTCATGTTGTGTCTGGTGGTAAGATTAATTAATTAATTAACGTATTTATTATTTTTGAAACATTACAATACACATCAAATATTAAACATGAAATGTATAGTACATGCCAATACATTGTACAAAGGAAAATATATACAGTACATACAAAGAGGAAAGTCTTCATTAAACATAAACATTTTATTGGGTGTTCAGTGTGCGAAAAAGTACACATCCCACCGTCCGGGAGGTGTTATTTACAATATTGGACAAGTAGATCTTTCAATTGACTTGTCCGGCGGACAAGTGGCGTTTTTCGCCCCGATTTATTGATACATTCAGTTTACAAAAGGCAGAACTCATTCGCAAATTGTCCGTGTCCGCCATTGTTCGTTTAGAAATGTTAGTTTCGGTTCTGCTTGTCGATTCCTAAGGAAATCCATCTCAACGCTTTCTGTACAGTTAGACGGGGCGGGGCGCAGGACGTGTAGCACAGTGGCAGGGTTGGGAAGCAAAACTCGGTTCCGAGTAGGAACAAATAACAATTGTCCGGTACCGGGATTAATGAGAGTTGTGAGGACAGGAGGCGAGGCCGAGCCCCGCGGACTGCAGCTCTCTCTCTCTTTATGCTCCGTATCAGCTGATCACTGCACGGTGCAGCTCAGCGTCTCTCTCTCTCTTTCTACACACAGCGGATCCGCTGCCCGTTTAACAGCCTCATCTTTGTCAAACTTTCTTATGTTATTTCTCTAACACGTAATGAAGGTTATTAAGCGTTTTAGCTCCTATGTTGTTAATATTGACGCCATTTCCTTTATGAAGTAAAGCAGCCTCCCTGTCTGTGTCCTCGCGCTGTCCTCACATCCCCGGACCCCCAGACTCGGAGGAGCACAGGGATGTCAGTATTGTTTATGAAGCAGGGTATAGAAAGTACATTATTGAAATGAAAATACTATTTATTTACTTTTACAAACATTGAGCAGCTGGACAGCTGCAGCATGTGTATTGCAGGACATGTGTAAGCGTGCAAGCGTCTTTGAGTTGTAGAAAAGCGCTAGGCCTATAGGCTATAAATATAATTTATTATTATTAGGTTATGTCCTATGTGTTGGACATGTGTGGTTGGACTCTGTCTCAGAGGCAGGTTGCAGTGTAACATCAGAGGAGACTGGGCCAATTGTACATTCTCAAACTGCACCACTTAGAACTAACTAAACAATGCAGAGATTATTTTTATATAATTTTTATTCAATAACCGTAAGAAATTCAACAGTATGAAGTGATTTGTAAATAGGAATACAGATTTGACTTAATGTTTTCATAAATATATTTTTCTTCCAGTTTGACTTATTTTGACCCTCTTAGAGAACCGGAATCGAGAACCGAAAATAACCGGAATCGAAAAGCAGAACCGGAATCGTTAAAATCCAAACGATACCCAACCCTATGTGTGATGCAGTAAAAACCGTGGGAAAATGTAAAATACGATGACGAAGAAGAAGATTCCAGTGGCCCCAAGTTTTGTCCATTCTGGACAAGTGAAAAATGTATTCGGACAAGTAAATTGCCAAACTCACTTGTCCATGGACAAGTACTCTCTAAAAACTTTTTCTCACACTGGTGTTCTAATTCAGCAACCACAAAATATGTGCCCAGATTTCATTATCTCTGACTTCATCAACCAAAAGATCAATTTTGATATTTAACATGAACTCAGAAAGAAAAACACACTGTCTGCCTTCTACAACTTTTGTTGGTCATCTTTGAATATCATCCAAGTTTTGTAGATGGACAATTTTGCTATTATTAGTATAAGGTTTACACTAGGCTATATATTTCACTATGGGGTGTGTTAAGACCCAGAATGATATTTGGCTATTTCTGTGTAAATTCCACTTTGAACAGAGACAAGATAAGGGCAGCAACTTGAGTTGCCCAAGCATCGACATGAAACACACATAATGGTCTGTCTCCTCTGTGACCAAACAAACAGCACATAGAGCAGTAGGGACAAGCTTCCATTCGTACAGGTTTTACATATTTGGAAGAATGTCATGTAATATTTGAAAATTGAATTCTGGCAATTGACCCTCTGGAGAAATTGTCTGTATAGGCCGCAAGGTGAACTTCGAAAAGTCCTTTAGAAAAGAAATCCCGCTCCACAGAAGTGAAACTACACAATCTTTAGTTCATAAAAAAGAACGATTCATGCTTATCCACCAAAAAAAAAATTCGTCGCTAAAATTCCTGCCAATTCTTCTAGGCACGTAATTATTGGCTGAACTAGTCCCTTCAAAGCGTAATAATATCTTGGTCCAAAGTCGTGCCACGGTTCATCACGTGATCGTGCTACACCAATTGGGTAGCTGCATATTGTCAACAGAAGTGAAAGATGGCGGCCGCCATGGTTTCATCGAGTAGCGGAGACGAGGAAAACGCACCAGAAAGTCTCAAAAAGTCAAAATTGTCAACACACAAACATTGTTACATGCATATTACGTCTGTGAAGCACGAAAAGGTTGATTGTTTTACCAATACAAGATGGAATACGTACAGGACAAGCTTACAACGGTCGCTCGGCTTGAAGGGAGACTCTCGGAACGTGGTGGCTGAAAACCACAAGCACTGTCTTGATTTCGAGTTCGAAGATATTCCTGAGGACGCTGGCTTCCACCACACATGCTACAGAAGGTTTACCGACACAAAGGCCATGACGAAGGTGGAAAGACGGCTCGCACGTGAGGGAGATCAAGACGTTAGGGAGGACCTTGAGGTCGAGCCCATCCCATCGACGTCTCGCAGCACGTACCGAAGCCAAACAGAGAAGCTACGATCAAGGTCAGGCCTGCCAATCGCAGGCTCTGGCCCCGTCCTTCCTGCCCTGTGCATTATATGCAAGATGAAGGAGAAAATGATCATCAAAGCAGGCAAGCGACAAAGGGATCAACTGTGTAAGGCTGAAACATTAAAAGCAGGTAAGCAAACCCCCTCCCCCACCCACACACACTACACACACACCACACACACACACACACACATTCTCTGTGGTTGAATAACTGAAAGGTACAATTATGTGTGAGAGATACGTCAACAAACTCATTGAGTTGTCCTTTTTTTCCGTTTAGGCAAATTGCAGAAAGCTGCTGAGAAGAAAGATGACCAAAGTGTTCTTTTACATATAAAAGACAAAGACTGTGTGGCTCTGGAGGTGCGGTACCACAAAAGCTGTTACAGTCAGTACACCATGTTTTTGCTGAGACCTGACAAACCAGAGACAGAACAGTAAGTTATTTCTCCTTGGATTGCTTTACCTATTTGCACTACCACCAGACTGAAGTCCAGGTGTGTGTCGGCGATGGCTATATATATATATACACATACACATACTTAACATAAGTAAACATCCAATTTCCTTCTGTTATATGTGCACACAATCACAACACTTATTCATTTATCCATTTATTTACTTCTCATTCATGTGTTGTAGGGATGAGGCAATGTTTGATGCCAGTTACAAGCTGTTCTGTGAGAGGATCATCCGCCAGAGGCTGCTTGTCAACAATGAGGTGCTTAGAATGGGCCAGCTGAGGCAGGCCTTCATTGACATGGTGAAAGCAAACGAAGGTGTTGATGCTTCAAACTACAGGTAACTGCAATGTAATACAAGTCTTATTATTTATCATGTGCAAGGCCAGCTTTAAACAAAATGTGTATGACAGGCCTGTTTGGAGAAACCCCCATGATGTGTAGTGTGTAGTGTTGTTTGTGACGATGTGGGCCTTTATTTGGCTTCTTTGGTGTTAAATGTGCTGTATGGCAGATAGGTTCTAGTCTGTAATGTCTTGTATCACCTCCACCACTCTGCTTTTGATGGTACTCCTGTGACTCGTAATTGTCACTGTTTTGTTGTGTTACAGACAGGATCTGTTGAAGAAGAGGCTGGCTCAAGATTTCCCTCAGCTAGCGTTTCACATGCCCACCAAGCGCAACGTCTGCGAACTGGTTTTTGCTGAGACTCTGTCAAAGGATGCACTCGTGGACATGCTACCAGATCCATCCGGTACGGAAACAACACAGTCCAGTGAATTGAGCCAGACAGACAGCGACAATGAAACAGGGAGAACAAAGTGCCAAACAACACATGAGGACACAAGGACACTGTATACAGCAGCGTTGTTTTTGAAAAGACTGCTTAGTGACACTCCTGGCATGTCATGCCCATGGCCTCCCACTTCTGAAAATGTAAATGTCACTGAATCTCAAACTGTTGTCCCCATTGGACTATACAATCTGCTCAGCTGGATTATAGGTTCCACTGAGGAGCCAACACTGGATCATTATGTCAACATTGATGATGACGTACATTTGAAAGTGTTGTCTGTTTGTCAAGACATTGTGTACCTTGCTTCCAAGGGCCGCAAGCAGACACCCAAGTCCTTGGCTTTAGGTTTAACTGTTCGACATTTAACTGGATCATCACGCATTGTATCACTGCTTAACAGACTGGGACATTGTGCATCATGGGACACAGTTTTGAGTCTAGACACTAGCCTTGCCCAACTGACACTAGTAGAAGGCAGAGACAAAATACCGAAGGGATTCTCAAAGCGGACACCCACAACACTTGTGTGGGATAACATTGACTTTGGTGAGGAGACACTATCGGGTCGTGGAACTACTCACCATACAAATGGAATTATGCTCCAGAGTGTGCCCGGCGAGCCTATGTCCACAGCAATCAGACAGCCACTGAGAAAGGGAGTTACTTCATTCATAGCCCCCCCTCCAATGCCTATACAACCTTACCATCAGTCCAAAAGGCAAGGGCCACAGAACTTGTGTCAACCAGTGCAGTCAGCGACATGCAGAATGGACACCCACTTTGCTGTACAAGCTGAAATGGCATATGCTTTTGTGAAGTCCACATGTACGGATAGTTGTACAATCCCAAGCTGGACAGGGTTCCATACACTGCTTCAGGATGAAAACACTCTGCAGAAGTCCGTATTGTATTATCTTCCAGTCATTGAAGCCTCACCAACAGAGATGTCAACAGTCAACACTATCCTGAAGCGAAGTGTCCAGATTGCTGACCAGCTAGAACTGGATCATATAGTTTTAGTGTTTGACCAGGCTATATATGCCAAAGCACAGCAAATACGCTGGAAGGATGTTGAGTTACAAAGCGTCTAGTGATTAGACTAGGTGAATTCCATACATGCATGTCCTACCTGAGTATTCTAGGCAAAAGGTTCGGAGATGCAGGACTGCAAGATATCCTCATTGAATCTGAAGTTGTTGCCCCAGGATCCATCAATGGGGTACTCAATGGCCATCACTACAATCGCAGCATGAGGGCTCATAAAACTTCTATATGAGAGTCTGCAGCGCATCCGGTTATCACCTTCATGGACTCCTTGCCACCCCAAGAGAGAGCTGCGTGCATGGATGTCATCACTGAGATGGAATGTGCCTTTCCAGATAGATTGATGGATGTTTTGAGTGCAGATCAGAGGTTTGATAATATGTGCTCGAAATATGCAGACTTTGTGCAGAGGAGGAGTACAGAGAATGCAACATTTGCTTTCTGGAGCTCATACATTGACATGATGCAGCTACTCCTCCTGTTTGTGAGAGCAACGCGAGAATCAAACTGGCAGCTTCACCTGTCAACCGTCCGGTTAATGATGCCATGGTTTTTTGCCTACGATAGAGTAAATTACGCTCGATATTTACCTGCATACTGGCTGGAAATGATGAATCTGCCTGTCACACATCCCACTTGCCACAGTGACATGAATGTGAAAGGCCAGTGGACTGTCCAGCGACAAAGTGTTCATGGATTTGCCTCCATTGCTTGCGACCAGGCTATTGAGCAAACGCTTAACAGAGATGCCAAGACCAAAGGTGGCTGGACAGGGATCACACAAAATCGGTCTGCAGTGTATCGCTGGATACTGTCACAGCATGAAAGAGCCGCGATAGCAAGACAGTGTGAATCAATGGCAGGGATATCTCCTGAGCTACGGACAAGAAAATACCTGGACAAGACACGCATCTCTGCTGATGCAAAGGCTGTGAGTAGAATCTTGGACACTATTGATTCCATGCTCAACCCTTTTGATGTACACCAAGACGGCATTGTGTGTCTTAGCTCTGGAAGAGTAGCAACAGGAGAAATCACAAAGGATTTGCTTGTTGCCTCAGAAAAGGGTGAAAATGCGGTAAAGGAGTTTATGGAGCAGAGACTGTTATCCAAAACAGTTGACATATTTGCCCCCATAATATCACAAAAACTCAAGACTCTCAGTGATCAGAAAAAGCCCCCCAAAAAATCTGCAGCAGGCAAGGAAGTGATTTTGCGTGCTGACAAGAAGTTATTTTCCAGGCTCCTCATCCTTGGCCAGAGCAGGAAAATTGAAATGAGGGAAATTCTGTCATATTCCTTGGGAACTGTGTCATATCCATTAGCAAGTGCTGATGGTTCACTTGCCAAAACAAACAAATCAGCTCTCATGGATCTATTGCAGAGCAAAGGTGGAGAGTGCTTGGTTGACAAAGTTCCAATAGGTGGTGCCATTCTTTTTGATGGCATGGCAGTCATGCAGGCCATGCCATCCAGACCAGCAACATTTGGAGAGCTTGCAGAGACCAATACTGCAGAGCAATACTCCAACTTGGCTTTGCATCACAAGTGT